>NW_020260545.1:0-4049 GCF_003255815.1 Theropithecus gelada
AGAGCCTAAAAGGCAGACATAGCCTAAAATGTCAATAGTGCTGAGGTGAAAAACTGTCTAAAGTATGTTAGAGGCTGGGTGCGGTGGCTCATGCCTTTAATACCAACACTTTGGGAGGCTGAGGTAGGTGGATCACCTGAAGTCAGGAGTTTGAGACCAGCCTGGCCAACATGGTGAAACCCTGTCTCTACTAATAATACAAAAATAAGCCGGCAGGGTGTGGTGTCTCATGCCTGTAATCCCAGGCGGATAACAAGGTCAGGAGATCGAGATCATCCTGGCTAACAAGGTGAAACTCCGTCTGTGCTAAAAACACAAAAAATTAGCCGGGCGTAGTGGCAGGCACCTGTAGTCCCAGCTACTCGGGAGGCTGAGGCAGGAGAATGGCGTGAACCTGGGAGGCGGAGCTTGTGGTGAGCCCAGATCATGCCACTGCATCCCAGCCTGAGCGACAGATTGAGACTCCGTCTCAAAAAAAAAAAAAAAAAAGCCGGGCATGGTGGTGCATGCCTGTAATCCCAGCTACACGGGAGGTAGAGGCAGAATTGCTTGAACCTGGAAGGTGGAGGTGGCAGTGAGCCAAGATTGTGCCACTGCACTCCAGCCTGGGTGACAGACTGAGATTTCATCTCAAAATAAATACATAAATGAAATATGTTTTGATAAAAATACAAAGGCAAGTCAATAACAGTTATGTTTAAAAAAAAACTTAAAAATCATAAAAACAATCTTTTGTACAATATCCACAGGTGTAGTTTTCTTTTTTTTTTTTTTTTGAGATGGAGTTTCGCTCTTGTTGCCCAGGCTGGAGTGCAATGGCGCAATCTCAGCTCATTGCAACCTCCACCTCTCGGGTTCAAGCGATTCTCCTGCTTCAGCCTCCTGAGTAGCTGGGATTACAGGCATGCGCCACCACGCCCAGCAAATTTTGTATATTTTTTAGTAGAGACGGGGTTTCTCCATGTTGTTGAGGTTGGTCTCGAACTCGCAACTTCAGGTGATACGCCCTCCTTGGCCTCCCAAAGTGCTGGGATTACAGGTGCGAGCCACCGCGTCCAACCCACAGATGTAGTTTTCTTCATGTGCCACGCTTTGACTACCTTAACAAACAGCAGGGCTGGGAAAGCCTGCCAGGGATGTTTAGAGAATATGGAATTCACTTGCTTGTAAGTTAAGATGCCAGGCTTTTTTTAAAAAAAGTAAATCAGTTCTTTGGCTAGAATCATAGATTTAAAAAAAAAAGGAAAAATAAATTAAAAAGTAATTACCAATCCTACTAGTTAAGGTGAAAGAAGCACTGAAAAATCATGCCTTTACTTTTCATCTCCTTAATCAGGGTAATTAGAATACACTCTGGTGTAGAGGCTCATAAAGCAACAGTTAAGTCTTCTTTAGGTGCTATATAAGTCATCTATGGCTATTTCAGAAGTAACTTGATTATCATGTGTGAGTTTTGAAAATAACTGTAAATAGGCTGGGCAGAGTGGCTCATGCCTGTAATCCCAGCACTTTGGGAGGCTGAGGTTGGTGGATCACCTGAGGTCAGGAGTTCAAGACTGGCCTGGCCAATGTGGTGAAACCCCATGTCTACTAAAAATGCAAGAAAATTAGTTGGGCGTGGTGGCACGTACCTGCAGTCCCAGGTGCTTGGGAGGCTGAGGCAGCAGAATTGCTTGAACCCAGGGGGCGGAGGTTTCAGTGAGCCGATATCATGCCACTGCACTCCAGCCTCGGTGACAAAGCGACACTCCATCTCAAAAAGAAAAAGAAAATTTCTGTCAAGGCAAAAAGAGTAATTGACTAGATTTTTAAAAACTAAAACATTCAGGAGTCAGGAGTCAAAATTACTGACACTAATGCTCTCATCTTCATATAGCTAGCACAGGCAATTTAGTTTTTTAATATTACTATCAAGAATACTTCTCAACAATTAATCTTTAAAAAATTACTATTGGCCAGGCATGCCAGTAACCCTAGTACTTTGGGAGGCCAAGGCGGGAAGATAACTTGGGCTCAAGAGTGTGAGACCAGCCTGGGCAACATAGGGAGACCTCGTGTCTACAAAAAATAAAAACAATTAGCCCGGTGTAGTACCCATACCTGTGGTCCTAGCTACTCAGGAGGCTGAGGCAGGAGAACTGCTTGAGCCCAGGAGGTAGAGGATGCAGTGAGCCGTGACTGTACCACCGCACTCCAGCCTGGGTGACAGAGCAAGACACTGTCTCAAAAAACAAAAACCACCACCACTAACAAAAAAAAATCAGTATTTCCAATATATAGTCAAAGGCCACCACTAAGACTGATCCCACATTCACATGACTTGAATCTGCTGCCCTACCCACCATTATTCGAACATTCTGGAACTGGTTTTTGTATCACTTTTCCCCTTACACATTTTAGTAGCCCACCTAGAGTGCAGATAGACACCACCAGGCTGGGGAAGGGCTCACTATGCCCATGTACTGGGGGCCTGTTTATCTGACTGACTCGATGCCAGGAGCATGCAGAGGCGGAACTGTGAAACACAGACAAAGACCAGTGAAAGTCAGGCTTCACATTGGCAGTTAGTAACTGGTGGAATGAACTCTAGAATTCAGTTCTGATTACAGTTACTATTCTCTCTTCAATAGTTGTTACATTCTGTGGCTAAATTATTCCACATAAAATCTCCTTTAGTGAAAAATGGCACTAAAAGCTACTTCAGTATATCGGCTTTAAACATTGGAGCCTCTTCCTCAAGAACAGTTGTTGATATTATTTAATAAAATACAAAATAATTCGAGAATAAAGACTATGCTTTCAGGGATCATTTCTATACTCCGTTACTAGGGAAGTTTCTCGGAACATGTAGAGTGCTGGGAAAAAAAAATTCAAGAATAAAGTCTGGGCAGCTCACAATAAAGTGGAAGGAAATGTTATATGGGTGGTCGCTATAAACATTTCAGAAATCCAATTGCAGTATTATAACTTAGGAAAAGAGAAACTACCACATGTAAAAACACAGAAAAGAAACATAAGTTTTGGAAAACGTAGACTTTTAATACTTGCTTTTATCACCAGGTTAAGCCATGCAGTTACAAAGTAGTTAGAAATTTCTCAAGGGTGTTATAGTTAAAAGAAAAAAAAAACCTCATTCTTACACATGATATTATTTAGCACTTCATGGGGACACTACTGCTCAAAAGGCCCTGACCAAATAACTCCCAAACGAAACACTCAACCCAAGGTTGTTTTCAGCCCACTGTTAGCGACGCTGGGTGCAGAATGGAAAACCTCTAAAAGGAGAGGACACAAAGTCAGGTGAGTAGGGGCCATTGGCAATGCTCAGAGCCAGCCAGACTCCAAACAGGGAGCCCAAGTGGTTTTTTTCTGTGACACTCTACTTGAATTACTGTTTAATTAGTCAACCATAGATCTTCCAAAGAGAACAATTAGTAACATGATAAAAAGGTTACTGCATTCTTTGAACTATGTGTCAATTACAGTTAGCAAATTCTGACAGTTTTAACAAAAATAGCCTCCACCATTTTGCAGGTATGAAGAAAACTTAATTATCCACAGGGCTTTTAATGTTTGCTGGACAATACATGACTGATAAGCTATAAATGACACTGTTTTATGATATAAAAATACTAGTATTTTTCATTTATTATTTTTATAGGCATTCACTGTTTGAGTCAAGGTTAGGCTTGTTAAGTGATTAAAGACAATTTTATTACAGCAGCATGTACTTATTTTATTCTAAAAGAATAGAATTCATAAACAGAAACAGCTTTTATATTTGTTTGCAACCTGCAAAATTGAGTTATTTTGCTGATATAAAATACTAAGAACTCACTTGAGGACCATGCCACCTTCTGAAAAGGCCACACACCTACTTCTTAAATGTGCTAAAGTTACAGTGCGTCCCAGACTCGTCCAGAGCAAAATAAGCAAGCAACTGACTGCTCTTGCCTGTCCCTTCCCCAGCAATAGCACTGATTGTGTTGGGAAAAGCCACAGAGCAAGGCTGCACAGCCAGATGGAGGAGACTTTTTATTTAAAGGCAA
>NW_020260546.1:0-4049 GCF_003255815.1 Theropithecus gelada
GTATTATCGATTATGTGAAAATATCTATAATTGTTAGAAAGATAAAAACCATGTTTGCCAAGAAAATCAATTTTTTCCATATCTCTCTTTGTGCACTGTGGTTTTAAAATTTCCTTTTCATTTTGAATGGTGTTTTCTGTTTAGAAAGCTTATTTGAAAAAATTAAACAAAAATTATATACATTTATTGTGTACAATGTAATATTTTAAAATATGCATACATTTGGAATGGCTAAATGTAGCTAATTATCATATGCATACTTATGATTTTTGTGGTGAGGACACTTAAAATCTACTCTTTTAGAAATTTTCCAGAATACAATACTGTCCAATGTTATTAACTGTAGTCGCCATATTGCAAGATCTCTTGGACTTACTACTCCTGTCCAGTTGAAATTTTGCATACTTTGACAAACATCTCTCCAATCGCCACCTTTCTCCCCACCAGTCCCTTGTAACCACCATTCTACTTTCTGCTTCTGTGAGTTCAACTTCTTTAGATTCCACATGTGATATTTGTCTTTCTATGCTTGGCTTATTTCACTTAACATAATGTCCTCCAGGTTCAGCCATGTTTCACAAATGACAGGGTTTCTTCTTTAAGGCTGAATAGTATTCCATTGTGCATATATATCACATTTCCTTTATCCATCCCTCCATTGTTGGACATTTAGGCTGATTCCATCTCTTGGCTATTATGAATAATGCTGCAATTAACATGGGAGTGCAGATACCTCTTTGACACATGGATTTCGTTTCCATTGGATATATGTGGTATGCTCAGAGGTGCGATTGGTGGATCATATGGTAGTTCTTTTCAAATTTTTTTGAAGAATCTCCATATGGATTTCCATAATGGATGTACCAATTTACATTCCCATGTGCATTGTTTTCTGACGTTGATAAAGCAGTAGATCTATTCGTTTCACAAACCTTTATTGCATGCTGACTATGCATCAGCATAATGGGAGATGCAGTTGATACAAATAAAAGGCATAGCCTTACTCGGAAGCAGATATGATAACTATTGATTAAACAAAGATGGCAGAAGTGGGCAACTGACCGCATGTGAGAAGAGTGACAAGGAGAGTGGAATCTAGGATGATGTATATTTTGGCTTGGGCTGTTGAGCTAATGAGGAATGTATACTTTTTGAAATGCAGTATACTGTCACCTTATTTCTAAGTAGAGTCAAGTTTGAAGCCAAATAAAACTTTCCAATATTTGTTCTTCTAGCACATTAATAAAATGTACTTTGTGATTATGAGCAGCTGATTTGAAGATTGATTAATTTCTACTCCTGTTACCTTGATAAATAAGAAATAAATTTCATGGACAAGAACTCATCATTTGAAATAGATGGTAACAGTTGGATTGTCATTGATTACATGAGGTGATTTACAAGGAGGTCCAGCACATGCATGTAGTGTGCTATTCCTTGCCATATCTGTTTTCTGTTAATTAATACAAATGTTGTTGTATAGATTTTGGTATTTTGACTCAAATTGAGAAAATGTATACACTTTTATATACACGTATTAGTGTAAAACTTGGACCTGGAAAAGCAGAGGTTTCTAATAAATTAGCTAACATTTTCTTTGAAGAATTCAAGGTACCCTGAAGTACTTTCCTAATGATTGAATTGTTATTGTTAGAGGTCAATTTTCCACAGACTTTTTGTATTTCTGCATCTCTTGTGAGTAAGCAACTAACTGCCCTTCATTCTGAACTATCTTTTCAGGGATATTTGTATTGTGAACAGTCTTGGAACATAGAGACAGTGTCTCTGTCTGGAGCAAAGGCCAGGCATGCTCACTGCCCATTATAAAGGATTCGGGTTCCCTGAAGTCAAGATTCCTCTTCTATAGCACAATCACTGAAGGTACCATCTGGTTCTCTTTGTATCACCTTGCAAAAATGGAGGCCTGGTTAACTGGTACAAAAAAATGCTAATACTTTGGCTACTGCTATTGTCATGAGCACTAAACTGTTATTTTTCTGTGACCCAGGAGTCTTGTGTCTTCTACCAGCATTCATGAAACTTTTGTCTGGCTAACTGGTTAGTTTGCGAGAAGGGTGAACTCTCAGACCCTTCGCAGTTTTTTGTTTGTTTGTTTGTTTGTTTTGTTTTTTGAGATGGAGTATCGCTCTGTCGCCCAGGCTGGAGTGCAGTGGCGTGATCTCAGCTCACTGCAGCCTCTGCCTCCTGGGTTCAAGCGATTCTCCTGCCTCCTCAGCCTCCCAAGTAGCTGGGACTACAGGTGTGTGCGACCACGCCCGGTTAATTTGTTGTATTTTTAGTAGAGACAGAGTTTCACCGTGTTAGCCAGGATGGTCTCGATCTCCTGACCTCGTGATCTACCTGCCTCGGCCTCCCAGGCTGGGATTACAGGCGTGAGCCATGGTGCCTGGCCTCCTTCACAGTTTTTGATGGTTAATGCACTTCAGTGTCTTATCTTCCAATCCGTAGACTTTATCCTACCATAAAATATGAAACATTCCAACTTTTCCAGCACTGAGAGGATGGAACTCTAAGTTGTAGATTGACATGGTTTGGCTGTGTCCCCACTGAAATCTCAACTTGAATTGTGTTTTCTAGAATTCCCAAGTGTTGTAGGAGGGACCTACTGGGAGGTAATTGAATCATGGGGACCAGTCTTTCCTGTGCTATTCTTGTGATAGTGAATACGTCTCACGAGATCTGATGGGCTTATCAGGGGTTTCTGCTTTTGTTTCTTCCTCATTTTTCTCTTGCTGCCACCATGTAAGAAGCGCCTTCGCCTCCTGCTATGATTCTGAAGCCTCCCCAGCCATGTGGAACTGTTAGTCCAATTAAACCTCTTTTTCTTCCCAGTCTTGGATATGTCTTTATCAGCAGTGTGAAAACAGACTGATACAGAAATGAAATAACAAAAAGTCAAAAACTGTTACATCTGCTTTTCCTTGTGATTGCAAATGAATATGGTGCCTGTGATACCTCACATTTATTATATACCACGATTTTTGAAACCTCTCACTGAGAAATACTGGAGTGTAAGTGTACATTTAAAGCAATGACTTCTGTGAAATGTGAATATTTACTATCACTCATAGTTCATTTATTTTCAGTGCACTTAACTTTTATCTAGGGATCATAAACAAGTGTTTTGCTTTCTTATTGTAATCAAGTTTATTGAGGTGTAATTTATGTGTAATAGATTGCATCCAGTGTACAGTTTGATGAATATTGACTGTTTAATATGCCTGTAAGATCACCATCACCATCAAGATACAAAACACTTCCATCACCCCAAAGGCTTACATGTACCCTTTGACTAAATGAATTTCGATAATGTGTATAAGTCCTTGATATTGAGCAATTTGGGAATAATTTCTGCTGAGGAGTTTTTGCTAGTTTCCTTATTTTATTTACTTTTTAAATTATCATAAGCATTAATATCTTATTTTTTTTCCTTGGTTATTTGCTTTGATTTCTGTTTTCCCGTTAAAGGTCCTCTGTTTGGTCTTTCCTTCTCTGTCATATCTGTTGGAGCAGAAAGACCAAATAATGTTTTTGTGAGCTCACATAAATGAGATAAATAGAATACATTTGAAAAAACATCAAGACTAAGTTGCCTCGAAGGGGAAAAAAAGTCACACCAAAAAGAAGGTGGGAAGTAGTGTACTTGAGTATGGAAATTGATTAAGCAATAAAAATATGATGACAATTACTTTTGTAATTCAGTTATGAATTATGCTTAAAATGTGTACTTTATTCACTTTAATTATGACATTTGATTTTAGAGTTTTTCCTTCTCTCAATTATTGATACATTTTCTAGGGAAGGCTTTCTCAAATATTTGTTTTTGTCTGACTTTTTATAATCATGGCTCTTAAAATCGAAGGATGGATTTTGAACAGTCAATTTCTCTCAGCAGTGTAAAATGAGTCACATGGGTCACATTTGTCTTGAGCCCCTTCAAAGACTGGAATGTGAGTAGAAATTGCAGAGCAACTTTCCCATGGCACTAATTGCATGTGAAGGACAAGACACTTCCATATTGTAATACC
>NW_020260547.1:0-4048 GCF_003255815.1 Theropithecus gelada
GATCTAGAACTAGATGTACCATATGACCCAGCCATCCCATTACTGGGTATATACCCAAAGGATTATAAATTATGCTGCTATAAAGACACATGCACACGTATGTTTATTGCAGCACTATTCACAATAGCAAAGACTTGGAATCAACCCAAATGTCCATCAGTGACAGATTGGATTAAGAAAATGTGGCATATATACACCATGGAATACTATGCAGCCATAAAAAAGGATGAGTTTGTGTCCTTTGTAGGGACATGGATGCAGCTGGAATCCATCATTCTTAGCAAACTATCACAAGAACAGAAAACCAAACACCGCATGTTCTCACTCATAGGTGGGAACTGAACAATGAGATCACTTGGACTCGGGAAGGGGAACATCACACACCGGGGCCTATCATGGGGAGGGGGGCGGGCACAAGTATACATATGTAACAAACCTGCACGTTATGCACATGTACCCTACAACTTACAGTATAATAATAATAAATAAATTAAAAAAAAAAAAAGAAACATTCATGTTCCACTTTTGCAGTCCCTCATTCGCATCCTAGAGAGTACATAGGAAAGTTTCTAGAATTTTTGTGTTAGTAATAACCTGTACCTATATGTTATCATGCACGTGTTACCCTGATTAATAGTCATTTCCAGTGTTTACTTGTTGGGTTAAGATGTGATACATGCAGATTATGTAATATTTTTAGAAAAGATACATTATATTCAAATACGTTTTGGAACACTTTGGATTAAAAGAGGGAAACAGATTTGAAAGCTTTAACAAACCCACTAGTGCTTTAATGCATATACATAAACAATTTATACTGAGCCTATACATATTTTGAATTTTAGGTAATCAGCATGCCCATATTCTTATCAACATGAATTTATTATAAATATAAAATGAGGGACATCTGAAGGTATACATGTTTAGATAGCAAATGGTTATAAAGGCCAGAGACAATTTATTGATCAGACACAGTAGGTATGGCACTTAGGCATCATGAAAATTTTATAGGTCTATGATATTTTAAAATTTTAATCTATTTTAGAAACCAAAGAAAAAATAAGTATAGCAATGAATAATGATTAATGTAAAATAGTGAACAGAGCCTGGATAATATTACATATATTTCATATATAAATATGTATATAAATATAATATATAAATATTTTATAGGAAATATACATATTTATATATGAAAATACTTTATATAACATAAACATATCAATATAAACATATATTTACATAAAATATAAATATATTTATATGTTTCATGTTTTATACACAGAGATAGAGCACAAGGGGCCCAAAAAAGTTATTATGCTGCCCTGATAAACACATGCAGACCTTATGATAAAGGCCACTCTTGTAGGTTCATTCCCATTCTTGTGGTTGTATATTATGGTTCCATCACTCATGTACACTGCATACAGATGATCATACTAAACTTATTTCTCATTTTTCTCTATATTATTAATAGTACTTTAAAGGAAGTTCTTGCAAACACTGAGGAATATCATCTGTGGCCCTTGTAATCAACCACAGAATGACCCACCTGCTGTCTCTGGCCAGAGGAGCCTGAACAGAGGAAGCACAGACTTTTGTTTCTTTCTACATTGGTCTGCAACTTGTTTTGACTTCGTTCTTTTGCTCTTGTATTTGTCCGTTTGTTTTCCTGTTTTGTTTTATTCAATGGTAAATATTCACTTTCCTCTGAAGAGGCTTGCAAAATGATCACATATGTGTTTCTGCGTTAGGATTGTTCAGGTATGATGATGCTACTCGACACTTAGGGAGTCATTTCAATTTTAGAACTCTTTATAAACATTAATAACAACTAACCAACTGTGATCCAAGAAGGTGCATAACCAGGGATAAATTGGTATTCCATCATTTCTAGTGTATGCTCCTGTCATTGTAAACCTTCTTTAACATAAAAGAAAAGAACCAATCACTGAGACATAATTAATAAATTTTATTTGTGCTGATTTTGCTTTATTTTATTCTCTTCTGTGCTTTAATTGGGCAATATTTTATACTAACATTAAACTGCTCCTGAAAGAAAGCACTCAGTAGCATTGATCTTGAGAACCTTATTAATATGTTCCATAGAGTAACACATGTGCTGTGGCTGCTCTTATTTCTTTTATAGAGTACAGGAGCATATGACATATAAGCATGAATTAACCACCTGCAAACATCATGAACTAATCTTTCCAAAATAATTAACAGCATACTGGTGTGATTTACAGTGGGCAAGCTGATAGTGAATAAGGAATAGTTTAATCATATAGATATTTATATAGACTGGTACATTAACACTCCAATTTATAATACATATATTATTGCAAATTACTATCATTATAAATATGTAATAATTATACTTTAAAGAATTTTCACATTACCTTTTTGCCTCTTTCATTTTTTATTTTATTTATTTTTGTTATTGTAGTTTAAGTTATAGGATACATGTGCAAAACATGCAGGTTTGTTACATATGTATATATGTGCCATGTTGCTGCACCCATTAACTTGTCATTTACATTAGGTACATCTCCTAATGCTATCCCTCCCCAATCCTCCCACCCCACGACAGGCCCCGGTGTGTGATGTTCCCCCTTCCTGTGTCCAAATGTTCTCATTGTTCAATTCCCATCTATGAGTGAGAACATGTGGTGTTCGTTTGTTTGTTTGGTCCTTGTGATACTTTGTTAGGAATGACGGTTTCCAGTTTCATCCATGTGCCTACAAAGGACATGAACTCATCCTTTTTTATGGCTGCATAGTATTCCATGGTGTATATGTGCCACATTTTCTTAATCCAGTCTATCACTGATGGACATTTGGGTTGGTTCCAAGTCTTTGCTATTGTGAATAGTGCCATAATAAACATACATGTGCATGTGTTTTTACAGGAGCATGATTTATAATCCTTTGGGTATATACCCAGTAATGGGATGGCTGAGTCAAATGAGATTTCTAGTGCTAGATAATCGAGGAGTCGCCAAACTGTCTTCCACAATGGTTGAACCAGTTTACAGTCCCACCAACAGTATAAAAGTGTTCCTATTTCTCCACATCATCTCCAGCACCTGTTGTTTCCTGACTTTTTAATGACAGCTATTCTGACTGGTGTGAGATGGTATCTCATTGTGGTTTTGATTTACATTTCTCTGATGGCCAGTGATGTTGAGCATTTTTTCATGTGTCTGTTGGCTGTATGCATGTCGTCTTTTGAGAAGTGTCTGTTCATATCCTTTGCCCACTTTTTGATGGAGTTGTTGTTATTGTTGTTTTTTCTTGTAAATCTGAGTTCTTTGTAGGTTCTGGATATTAGCCCTTTCTCAGATAAGTAGATTGCAAAAATTTTCTCCTATTGTGTAGGTTGCCTTTTCACTCTGATGGTAGTTTCTTTTGCTGTGCAGAAGCTCTTTAGTTTAATTAGATCCCATTTGTCAATTTTGGCTTTTGCTGCCATTGCTTTTGCTGTTTTAGACATGAAGTCCTTGCCCATGCCTATGTCCTCAATGGTGTTGCCTAGGTTTTCTTCTAGGGTTTTTATGGTTTTAGGTCTAACATTTAAGTCTCTAATCCATCTTGAATTAATTTTTGTATAAGGTGTAAGAAAGGGATCCAGTTTCAGCTTTCTACATATGGCTAGCCAGTTTTCCCAGCACTATTTATTAATACGGAATCCTTTCCCCATTTCTTGTTTTTGTCAGGTTTGTCAAAGATCAGATGGTTGTAGATGTGTGGTGTTGTTTCTGAGGCTTCCGTTCTGTTCCATTGGTCTATATCTCTGTTTTGGTACCAGTACCATGCTGTTTGGTTACTGTAGCCTTGTAATATAGTTTGAAGTCAGGTGGCATGATGCTTCCAGCTTTGTTCTTTTGGCTTAGGATTGACTTGGCAATACAGGCTCTTTTTTGGTTCCGTATGAAATTTAAAGTAGTTTTTTTTTTGTTTATTTGTTTGTTTCCAATTCTGTGAAGAAACTCATTGGAAGCTTGATGGGGATGGCATTGAATCTATAAATTACCTTGGGCAGTAT
>NW_020260548.1:0-4048 GCF_003255815.1 Theropithecus gelada
ATACTGCCCAAGGTAATTTATAGATTCAATGCCATCCCCATCAAGCTTCCAATGAGTTTCTTCACAGAATTGGAAACAAACAAATAAACAAAAAAAAAACTACTTTAAATTTCATACGGAACCAAAAAAGAGCCTGTATTGCCAAGTCAATCCTAAGCCAAAAGAACAAAGCTGGAAGCATCATGCCACCTGACTTCAAACTATATTACAAGGCTACAGTAACCAAACAGCATGGTACTGGTACCAAAACAGAGATATAGACCAATGGAACAGAACGGAAGCCTCAGAAACAACACCACACATCTACAACCATCTGATCTTTGACAAACCTGACAAAAACAAGAAATGGGGAAAGGATTCCGTATTAATAAATAGTGCTGGGAAAACTGGCTAGCCATATGTAGAAAGCTGAAACTGGATCCCTTTCTTACACCTTATACAAAAATTAATTCAAGATGGATTAGAGACTTAAATGTTAGACCTAAAACCATAAAAACCCTAGAAGAAAACCTAGGCAACACCATTGAGGACATAGGCATGGGCAAGGACTTCATGTCTAAAACAGCAAAAGCAATGGCAGCAAAAGCCAAAATTGACAAATGGGATCTAATTAAACTAAAGAGCTTCTGCACAGCAAAAGAAACTACCATCAGAGTGAAAAGGCAACCTACACAATAGGAGAAAATTTTTGCAATCTACTTATCTGAGAAAGGGCTAATATCCAGAACCTACAAAGAACTCAGATTTACAAGAAAAAACAACAATAACAACAACTCCATCAAAAAGTGGGCAAAGGATATGAACAGACACTTCTCAAAAGACGACATGCATACAGCCAACAGACACATGAAAAAATGCTCAACATCACTGGCCATCAGAGAAATGTAAATCAAAACCACAATGAGATACCATCTCACACCAGTCAGAATAGCTGTCATTAAAAAGTCAGGAAACAACAGGTGCTGGAGATGATGTGGAGAAATAGGAACACTTTTATACTGTTGGTGGGACTGTAAACTGGTTCAACCATTGTGGAAGACAGTTTGGCGACTCCTCGATTATCTAGCACTAGAAATCTCATTTGACTCAGCCATCCCATTACTGGGTATATACCCAAAGGATTATAAATCATGCTCCTGTAAAAACACATGCACATGTATGTTTATTATGGCACTATTCACAATAGCAAAGACTTGGAACCAACCCAAATGTCCATCAGTGATAGACTGGATTAAGAAAATGTGGCACATATACACCATGGAATACTATGCAGCCATAAAAAAGGATGAGTTCATGTCCTTTGTAGGCACATGGATGAAACTGGAAACCGTCATTCCTAACAAAGTATCACAAGGACCAAACAAACAAACGAACACCACATGTTCTCACTCATAGATGGGAATTGAACAATGAGAACATTTGGACACAGGAAGGGGGAACATCACACACCGGGGCCTGTCGTGGGGTGGGAGGATTGGGGAGGGATAGCATTAGGAGATGTACCTAATGTAAATGACAAGTTAATGGGTGCAGCAACATGGCACATATATACATATGTAACAAACCTGCATGTTTTGCACATGTATCCTATAACTTAAACTACAATAACAAAAATAAATAAAATAAAAAATGAAAGAGGCAAAAAGGTAATGTGAAAATTCTTTAAAGTATAATTATTACATATTTATAATGATAGTAATTTGCAATAATATATGTATTATAAATTGGAGTGTTAATGTACCAGTCTATATAAATATCTATATGATTAAACTATTCCTTATTCACTATCAGCTTGCCCACTGTAAATCACACCAGTATGCTGTTAATTATTTTGGAAAGATTAGTTCATGATGTTTGCAGGTGGTTAATTCATGCTTATATGTCATATGCTCCTGTACTCTATAAAAGAAATAAGAGCAGCCACAGCACATGTGTTACTCTATGGAACATATTAATAAGGTTCTCAAGATCAATGCTACTGAGTGCTTTCTTTCAGGAGCAGTTTAATGTTAGTATAAAATATTGCCCAATTAAAGCACAGAAGAGAATAAAATAAAGCAAAATCAGCACAAATAAAATTTATTAATTATGTCTCAGTGATTGGTTCTTTTCTTTTATGTTAAAGAAGGTTTACAATGACAGGAGCATACACTAGAAATGATGGAATACCAATTTATCCCTGGTTATGCACCTTCTTGGATCACAGTTGGTTAGTTGTTATTAATGTTTATAAAGAGTTCTAAAATTGAAATGACTCCCTAAGTGTCGAGTAGCATCATCATACCTGAACAATCCTAACGCAGAAACACATATGTGATCATTTTGCAAGCCTCTTCAGAGGAAAGTGAATATTTACCATTGAATAAAACAAAACAGGAAAACAAACGGACAAATACAAGAGCAAAAGAACGAAGTCAAAACAAGTTGCAGACCAATGTAGAAAGAAACAAAAGTCTGTGCTTCCTCTGTTCAGGCTCCTCTGGCCAGAGACAGCAGGTGGGTCATTCTGTGGTTGATTACAAGGGCCACAGATGATATTCCTCAGTGTTTGCAAGAACTTCCTTTAAAGTACTATTAATAATATAGAGAAAAATGAGAAATAAGTTTAGTATGATCATCTGTATGCAGTGTACATGAGTGATGGAACCATAATATACAACCACAAGAATGGGAATGAACCTACAAGAGTGGCCTTTATCATAAGGTCTGCATGTGTTTATCAGGGCAGCATAATAACTTTTTTGGGCCCCTTGTGCTCTATCTCTGTGTATAAAACATGAAACATATAAATATATTTATATTTTATGTAAATATATGTTTATATTGATATGTTTATGTTATATAAAGTATTTTCATATATAAATATGTATATTTCCTATAAAATATTTATATATTATATTTATATACATATTTATATATGAAATATATGTAATATTATCCAGGCTCTGTTCACTATTTTACATTAATCATTATTCATTGCTATACTTATTTTTTCTTTGGTTTCTAAAATAGATTAAAATTTTAAAATATCATAGACCTATAAAATTTTCATGATGCCTAAGTGCCATACCTACTGTGTCTGATCAATAAATTGTCTCTGGCCTTTATAACCATTTGCTATCTAAACATGTATACCTTCAGATGTCCCTCATTTTATATTTATAATAAATTCATGTTGATAAGAATATGGGCATGCTGATTACCTAAAATTCAAAATATGTATAGGCTCAGTATAAATTGTTTATGTATATGCATTAAAGCACTAGTGGGTTTGTTAAAGCTTTCAAATCTGTTTCCCTCTTTTAATCCAAAGTGTTCCAAAACGTATTTGAATATAATGTATCTTTTCTAAAAATATTACATAATCTGCATGTATCACATCTTAACCCAACAAGTAAACACTGGAAATGACTATTAATCAGGGTAACACGTGCATGATAACATATAGGTACAGGTTATTACTAACACAAAAATTCTAGAAACTTTCCTATGTACTCTCTAGGATGCGAATGAGGGACTGCAAAAGTGGAACATGAATGTTTCTTTTTTTTTTTTTAATTTATTTATTATTATTATACTGTAAGTTGTAGGGTACATGTGCATAACGTGCAGGTTTGTTACATATGTATACTTGTGCCCGCCCCCCTCCCCATGATAGGCCCCGGTGTGTGATGTTCCCCTTCCCGAGTCCAAGTGATCTCATTGTTCAGTTCCCACCTATGAGTGAGAACATGCGGTGTTTGGTTTTCTGTTCTTGTGATAGTTTGCTAAGAATGATGGATTCCAGCTGCATCCATGTCCCTACAAAGGACACAAACTCATCCTTTTTTATGGCTGCATAGTATTCCATGGTGTATATATGCCACATTTTCTTAATCCAATCTGTCACTGATGGACATTTGGGTTGATTCCAAGTCTTTGCTATTGTGAATAGTGCTGCAATAAACATACGTGTGCATGTGTCTTTATAGCAGCATAATTTATAATCCTTTGGGTATATACCCAGTAATGGGATGGCTGGGTCATATGGTACATCTAGTTCTAGATC
>NW_020260549.1:0-1190 GCF_003255815.1 Theropithecus gelada
CCCCAGAGCAGGAATGCCTTCCCTGGGGCTCCTTTCCTTGCAGGGGAAAAGCCAGCCATCCTCCCCTCCATGCCTCCTTCAGTAAAGCCTGTGAGTGAGCTGGGGAATCCATGCCCCAGGGGCAAACCTCTGGGCTCTGGCTTAGCCCCACCCCGGGGAAACATTCACAGCCCCTGGTAAGAGAGCCCTGCTGCAGGAAGACTCTAGGGCAGGGCCCAGCTGCCAGGTCCTGGGCTGTTGGTGACAGTACCCCAGGCTCCAAACTCTCTGGGCCTGGGGGCAATTCCCTTCCTTGGTTACAACAGATTCCCACCCCACCCCACCCTACTGCCCGCGCCTGGGCAGGGAGGCATGGGGAGGTGGCAGGAGAGGGGAAGCAGGGGCCAGACAGGAGGAAGAGATGATGCCCTGGGCCAGATGGTCACCGCACCTGCTGAAGTGAGAAACTCTGGCTTCTCCCAGTAGAAACTTTAGGATCCCCAAAATTGGACCAGCAAATAAACTTAGTGACAGTCACACCAGCCTTCTGGAAACTCACAGTAGGCGTCCACTGCCCCTGTGGGTCCCCAGGACCCCTCTGCCTGTGGCCTCAGGGACCCAGTACTGCACTTCCAATGCTCTGCAGACACACCTCGGGCTTGAATCCCATCTCACTGATTCCACAAATACTGATCTGTGGCCTACTGGGTGCGAGGCCTCTGTGGCTGTGGGGGAGGCAAGGTCCCTGCTCCAGTGGGAGTGACAGGTGTAAAACAGGACGACTTCAGAACCTGGGAAGGGGGACAAAGCAGAGTACTGGGAAGTAGGTGGGCACAGGGCAGCCTGGGATGATGGGGGAAACAGCAAATCTTTGCCGTCTGTTCCTGGCCAGATATAACTGGGGATGCTACCTGATCTCTCTTCAGCCTCAGTTTCCTCACCTGGACAGTGGAGCTGGAGCCACCCCCACTGCCAGACCCCACTCTCTGGGCTGCCTCTAAGAAGCCCGCCCTGCTCAGGCCTGCTCCCTGCCTCCATGGTTGTCAGTCCCTCCTGAGAATGGCCCCATAAAAGGAGGCCGCTGGCTGTAGAGGGAGATGAACGACCCAAGGTTGCCCGGCCTGTGCCTAGGGCCCCATGGCTCCTGAGGCCCGGCCTCGGTGAACCCTGGAAGGGGCTTTCTTTTTTTTTTTTTTTTTTTTTTTTTTTTT
>NW_020260549.1:1289-4048 GCF_003255815.1 Theropithecus gelada
TTTTTTTTTTTTTTTTTTTTTTGAGGCGGAGTCTCGCTCTGTCGCCCGGGCTGGAGTGCAGTGGCCGGATCTCAGCTCACTGCAAGCTCCGCCTCCCGGGTTTACGCCATTCTCCTGCCTCAGCCTCCCAAGTAACTGGGACTACAGGCGCCCGCCACCTCGCCCAGCTAGTTTTTGGTATTTTTTAGTAGAGACGGGGTTTCACCGGGTTAGCCAGGATGGTCTCGATCTCCTGACCTTGTGATCCGCCCGCCTCGGCCTCCCAAAGTGCTGGGATTACAGGCTTGAGCCACCGCGCCCGGCCTGGAAGGGGCTTTCTCTGTGGGTTTTGCCCTGGTGCCTGGAGCCCCTTCCCTATGGACACCTCTCAGCATGATTAACACAGGCAGGTGGGACCTGAAGGGGCCATTGGTCCTTCTGAAAATCCTCACCAGTCAATGTGAGTGTGGGGAGACCATGCACAACGTGTGGGACTCTGCCCTGTACCCGCTCAGAGCCTCAGCCCTTCAGAGTCACTGGTAATGATTCGCTGCAGGTGGGGTCACCCTGATTCTTCTCTGAGGTCTCTTTTCCTTTCATTTGTTCTGAGAAACTGAGAGGATCACATGACTGCATGCCACCTAAACTAGGCTGTGCACAGCCCACATTCTGTGCAAGGAGGGCGCAAAGCAGTAGTGTCTGTGACCCACCTGCCACCTTTCCAATGCTACTACAAGATTTGCAAGAAACAGTCATTTATCAGAAACTATCTTTATTAAAAAAGATAAAATAGAGCAGGGCAGGGGAGAAGTGCTGCAGGCTCCCGTGTTGCTGAGGACACAGCAGCGTGGGCATCTCGTCACGCTCCTCCCCAAAGCCATTGGTGTCCACTGTCAATGTTCTTGGACCTCAGGGCCTTTGTCCTCTCCAATCTAAATGCAGAGAGACATTTGACACGGACTCTGTCAGGGGTTTTGCAAAAAAAACAACAACAACAGCAACAAAAAACATTCTCATTGACTCTGGTCACCCTGCTGTGCACTAGATGTCAAAACCTCTTCCTCCTCTCCAGACTTTGGTCCTTTGACCGACAACCCCCCGTTCCCTCCCTCTGCCACTCTCCTGCCCCTGGTCACCATCCATCTACTCAGTACTACTATGGGGTCAACTTTTTTAGATCAACACTTCTGGGACATCATGTGGAACTGGTCTCTGAGGTGGTGGAGATGCTAAGTAGCGGGATTTCCTTATTCCACGGTGCACACATCTATCTAATCCTCACATGGTACCCCATGAATGAATACAAGCATGATTTGCCAAAAAAAAAAGAAATAAGAATTGAAAGGTGCATTGTCTGGCAGCCCTGCGGCAGCCCCAGTTTCTTTCTTTCTTTTTTTTTTTTTTTTTTTTTGAGATGGCGCCTCATTCTGTCCCCCAGGCTGGAGTACAGTGTAATCTCAGCTCACTGCAAGCTCCGCCTCCCGGGTTCACACCATTCTCCTGCCTCAGCCACTCGAGTAGCTGGGACTACAGGCGCCCGCCACCACGCCCGGCTAATTTTTTGTATGTTTAGTAAAGATAGGGTTTCACCATGTTAGCAAGGATGGTCTCGATCTCTTGACCTCGTGATTCGCCTGTCTCGGCCTCCCAGAGTGCTGGGATTACAGGCATGAGCCATCGCGCCTGCCCACGGCAGCCCCAGTTTCTTGTTGGCAAGGCTGACATCACAGCCTCGGGCTGCCCAGCTTGGACAACACTGGCTTCCTGCGATGGTTTTCGCTGGGCCAGGGGCGTTTCTGGGTCTCTGCCACTGCTGCTGGTGGTGTGGGTGGAGGGAGAGCCCACAGGGTCATGCTGGGGAGCTTTGCTAAAACTGTCTGGCATCCTCTGCAGGCCGGCAGGGGCACTGGCGGGAACAGTGGTCTTCTGCTGAATGCTGAATATGGGACATGCTGGCTCGCTGTGAGCCTGCTTCGGTGGGAGAGGGAAGGTGGAAACTTCAGTGGATAGAGAAGGACAGGTGGGAACCCCAGGAGGAAGGGACCATGGTCTGATGGTGGACTGCTTCTTTTGTTTGTTCTAAAAGGAGGTAGGTGGCCATAGGATAGTGAAATGCTATTTATTTGATTGGCACAGAGATGTTCTTGTCTGGAATCCCATGGCCACCAGGAAGCTGGGTGGTTTGAGGTTCGGGTGGTCCAGTAGCGGCTCTTTGTATGTTGTCAGTGGCATCTCCTGGCCACAGTTCACCCACCAGTCCCTCAAAACTTGTTTCAGTAGGGGCCACTCCCTGGGGTCTAGTGTTAGTAACTTTTGAATGAGTCTTTCAAGTTGAAGGGGGAAAAGAATGGTGGGGCATGGTAGCTTCCTGTGAGAATTTTATTCTTGAGGTCCATCGTGTTCCCTGAATAGAAGGGCAGGGCCCCGGCCACCATACGGTAGAGGAGGACGCCGAGGCCCCATATGTCTATGGCAGGGCTCTGGTACCCCCAGCCCAGGAAGAGTTCTGAGCAGGAATGGTGGGCTTCTGCCCTCACTTCTCGCCCTTCTTGGGCAGTCAAAAATTAAAAGTGGGAACAGCCGGCTCCCTTTGAGCTCTCTTTGGCTCCACCGGGAAGGTGGACTTTGTCAGATGGAGAAGAACAGGTGGGACCCCCAGGAGGAAGGGACTGTGCTCCAATGACAGAGCGCCTCCTCCTCTGCACTTCTCCTGCACCCCAGGATTAGGTACGTGGCCTCCAATGATGGAGCGGTTCCTCCTCTGCACTTCTCCTGTACCC
>NW_020260550.1:0-4047 GCF_003255815.1 Theropithecus gelada
GATATTAAAAATGTATTCTGAAATTGTTCTTTGATACAAGGCCTTCTATCCAGAGGAAACAATACTTGCAGAAAGTTTCCAACTCATGTCGAAATGTGTTGAATAAAAGCATTTTTGAAAAATGTTACAAGGTGAATGGAGAAAACTTCATATACACTGCTGATCTGCTGTTCAGATCAATGATGTACACTGTCCCAAGTGGGCTGTTGTATATGTAACACTTGTTCTCAATATAAAATATGTATGTTAAGACAAATTAAAATTATTAAAAATACTGAAATAGGCCGGGCGCGGTGGCTCAAGCCTGTAATCCCAGCACTTTGGGAGGCCGAGACGGGCGGATCACAAGGTCAGGAGATCGAGACCATCCTGGCTAACATGGTGAAACCCCGTCTCTACTAAAAATACAAAAAACTAGCCGGGCGAGGTGGCGGGCGCCTGTAGTCCCAGCTACTCGGGAGGCTGAGGCAGGAGAATGGCGTAAAAACCCGGGAGGCGGAGCTTGCAGTGAGCTGAGATCCGGCCACTGCACTCCAGCCTGGGCGACAGAGCGAGACTCCGTCTCAAAAAAAAAAAAAAAAAAAAATACTGAAATATACTTTTTAGGAATATATTTGCATATGTAGGGTAAATTAATCTCATTTGGTATTACTTTTAACAAATATGTACTATTTCTTAGTTCATAAATGTGTGTGCATGTATATATGTGCATATATAGAGAGAATGCACAAGCAAAACTGTTGGCACTGAAATATCTCAGCATAATTTTCACAACTCTCTTTAAGACAGTCTGATTATGAAAGATTTAGAGACTAGAATAACTACTCTCCAAGATTCAATATTTTAGAGGCTCTTTACCTGAGTTGTGATAATACCTAATATGTCAAAATCTTAGTTCACTCTGAATAAATTCTTACAGAGAAATATTAACCTCAAAGCTACTTTTTTAAAAAGAGATAAAAGATTGGCTTTGTGAAGTTGATCATTTAAATAATTTGTAACTGCTTCTATAAGACTCACAGATTTTGGACTGTATCTGTTGAGGGAGAAACAGTTTATAGTACTAAAATTAGATGTGGGAGGCCAAAGGATTACTGTAATGCTGGAAAAATTGGTGACATAATCCAGATCTGTAAGAACACTGTGTTAAGCTAGCTCCTACCTTCTCTTGGAAGCAGAGACAGGAAAACTAGTATTGGTCGATATAGTATTGCCTCTAACTTTTTACTTTTTCCCTATAATATAATTGAACACCCATATTTCTTTCCATGTGACTTTGCAGTGCTTCCAACTAGGGAGAATTTGGGCTCGGCCATGTGAATTGCCTTGACTAATGGAATATAGTTATACAGTTCTAGCTGAAGCTTTAAAACATATGGGGAACTTTTATCAGGTATGTTGAGCCAGCATGAGAAGAGCATGGCCCCATGGAGCCATGCTCTTTCAGTCTGAGAACTGGAATAAAGATACGTGAAGTAGACCTGTAGCCAATCAGCCTAGAGTCTTTCAAACCTAGTGGAACCCCTCAATGATCTGTGAAATAGAGCTACCTGGCCTCATTAGTATAAATAAATATAGTTTTAAGCCACTGAGAGTTTGGGAGTGTTTGTCATGCAGTACTATTCAGGAAACACACACATGCACATTATCTACCTAACTTTGAAACTTTTCTCCCAGGTTTCAATCAGATTCTAAGAAATTTGATGACAAAGGAGGGAATAAAGACCACATTGGAGAGCTGCAAAAAGCAACCGTCTAAAGACGGTTGTTCTTGGGCAGTCATACATATGACCATCTGAATAAGCTTTGCCTGAAAACCACACTGTCTGAACTTTAATCATGAATAAGAACTATTTACCCTTAATGAAAAATAAGTATTATTTTTGCAAATGAAATTTATTTTATAAATTCACTACTATAGAAGTATTCAACAGCAGTTTTTTGTCATTTTACGCTTTAATATTTGTGGAATAACTTTATTTTATTTCACTTTTTTTTTTTTTTTAGAAATAGCCATTGCTCAGGGCTTTTCTGTCTTTTATTCTTTTTTTTTTTTTTTACTTGGTGTGCAGTGTTTGTTTATGAGTGTGGATCCCACAGTTATCTAGTTATTAATGTATATAAAAATATAGATCTTGAAACTACTTTGAAAACCACCATTGGAAGTAAACTCTTCTTAATGGGACAGAAAATTATTTCCACTGCGTGGAACTAGAAATGTTAGATCTCTACAAATAAGAATGCACATTCACAACTAGTACCACTTCTGGATGAATTAGGTGCTTGTTTTCCCCACTACTTGCCACACACTATTAAATTCAGAAAGAGCAGTTTTCTGTTTTCTGGAAACATTTTATTTACAAATATGAGAAATGTACTAAAAAAAACATAAATTTTTCTAATTTCATGACATAAGTTAATAATTTAAAACTTACTTTGTGTAGGTAATTTTTAATATTTAATTGGAATATAGTACAAAAACACCCTATAGTCAATTAATTCAAGCATCAACAGATCTATCCTGTTTATCTATATTTGTTTACTAAAAATATAATCAATACTTTAGGTAACATTTTATTTAATAAATCCTAGAACCATTGTACTGAGTCTCCACAACATAAACATTTACATTTGTACCCTCAGACACAAGTATCATGGAAAACACACAACTTTTTCCTAAGAAAACTCTGGGTTCCAATCTTGGGCAACTTCTTAGACAAGTTTTCTCAACTTTCAAAGTAGTGTGATTATATTTGTACAAGTTACTACCTGGTTATTACTTGTCTAATAGTTGACAGACCTTTTCAATATTATGTTATTTTATTTCAGCATTTTTAATAATTTTTACTTATTATATTTTAAGTTTCAGGATACATGTGCAGGACGTGCAGGTTGGTTATACATGTAAATGTGTGCCATGGTGGTTTGCTGCACCTATCAACCCATCACCTAAGTATTAAGCCCTGTGTGCATTAGCTGTTTATCCTGATGCTCTCCCTCCCTCCACCCCTGACAGGCCTCGCTGTGTGTTGTTTCTCTCCCGGTGTTAATGTGTTCTCATTGTTCAGTTCCCACTTATACATGAGAACATGTGGTGTTTGGTTTTCTGTTCCTGTGTTAGTTTGCTGAGGTTGCTAGCTCCGTCCAATTCCCTGCAACGGGCGTAATCTCATTCCTTTTTATAATCTCATTCCTTTTTATGGCTGCATTGTATTCCATTGTGTATATGTACCATTACTTCAACGATTGTGGAAGACAATGTGGAGATTTCTCAAAGACCTAGAACCAGGAATACCATTTGACACAGCAATCCTAATAGATATTTAAGCTTTCTTGATCAGCAAGTTGGAATACTTAACAATATTGATTTTATCTTAAGAGACAAACCACATGTTCAATTTTATAACCAATGGTTCTTTTTTTTTTTTTTTTTTTAGCATGATGGATTTTGGCATTAAAAAAAAAAAAAAAAAAAAAAGCCTAGGCAACATAGTGAGACCCTTATCTTAACAAATAATAAAATAAAATAAAGTTTAAAAATTAGTTAATAAAGTAAAATACAGTTAAAAAATGGTGGCACATGCCTGTGGTCCCAGATACTCAGTAGGGCTGAGGTGAGAGAATTGCTTGAGATAAGATTGAGGCTGCAGTGTTCTATGATTGTGTTACTGTATTACAGCCTGGGCAACAGAGTGATTCTCTCTCTCACCACACACACACACACGCGCACACACACACACACGTGTTTTTAGTTTAGATTGACAATATTTACAAATGAAAGGACTTTGAGTATTTTTCCTATATACAGAAATTCAACTTTATACTCTCAAAATATTTCTGTATGATCTTACTCTCCTTTGCCAGAGGCAGATTCCTTTCATTCTAGTTAAGCTCCCCAGAACTATCCAATAATACTAATGGTCAAGTTAGAAAGTTGTTTCAAAATTATCTTAAACCTACAAAAATATTATCTGCATTTTGAATTTGCAGTTTTTATTTTGATAAAAGACATCTGTAATCTACTTGAAATTAATGAATAGGTCTATG
>NW_020260551.1:0-4046 GCF_003255815.1 Theropithecus gelada
GTGAGCAGGGCTCATGCCTACATTCCTGAAGGCAGATTTTCTCCAGTCTTACTATCTACCCTAATCTTTCTCATGGGCCCTGATAGATACCCATGGAGTAGAGTCTGTGATGGGTGTCAACCTCCTCATGGGTCCATGGTTCCCAGAGATTTTATACTCTCACAGTGGACCACACTTGGCCTTCAGCACTGATTAAAATTCACAGAGTGTTTCCGCTCATGATGGTCATCCCGTCTCCTACCTGCAGGTGAGAAGTAAGCCAGTGTTCACATCCCACCACTCCCCCGGGTGCTTGTCTTCCCTTCCATTTCAAGGGAACCATGTGCCTTGCAACTTCAGCTCCTTGGTGCAGGAAAAGTTATGATTTTGAGGACAATCCAGCTTCCTCTTGCTGATAAGGTGGTAATGACATGCTTTAGAGCTTTCTACATACTAACAGAATCCAGAAATCACCTGTGGGATTCTGAAAGACACAGTATTAGGATGACCCTCTGGAGACTTACTCCAAGGTGGTCACTGCCCACACCAGAAGTGGTCCAGGCTACAGAAGGAGTTTAGACCAGTTGTTGGAAGACACAGCCTCATGGGGGGTTTTGAGAGGATAGTGCACATACACAGAAAGGTGTTGTAGGCCTGAGCAAGGGTCAGTAAATGCCATGCAACAGTGCAACAGGATCACCTCAGCATGTCTCCCTCTTCCCAGATCCAGGCGCATTCTCAGCCTGGGCCACTTCCATTTCCACAATCAGCTCCAAATAGAGGGTGGGGATACTACACTCTGGCCATCCCAACTCCTATTGTTGGAAATTGTTGGGGGCACAGAAACATGCAACAGGCCGTGTTCCCCTGAGCACCATCCATGGCCCAACCCTCTGGGCTCTGCTCATCCTGAGGCCCGGTCATCCCCAGCAGAGCCACCTTCCTTCTCACGTTGCCTATTTCATCATCATTTTGTCTCTGTGGACAATGGATTAATCTCCAGTACAAGACACAAGCATTATTTTGGCCTTCAAAAGATACTTTATTCCCAAAGCTGAGGTCACAAATACAAAAATTCCTTCTTCATGGCCTCTGTTCCCTGCCCCCCACCACCAGACAATTCCCCAGCCACGGTAAGATGCCTTCTGAACCTCCAATCCCTTTCACAAAAGACCCCAGTTTTTGCTCTTCCAGGCCCCCGAGGCTGGCTGGATCTTCCATTCACAGCTCAATGTGTTCTATCGGGTGGCTTCTCCACTGCCTTCGTGGCAAATGTTTGGTCCACAAAACCACTTCCTTGTCCTTCAGCTTCTGGGCCTCCTGGGTGTTGGCACCAATCTGCAGGTACCCTTCCTCCTGATTGTACTCTGGCCAGCGGGGCAGCCCTTCCCCATTGGGATATCTGGAAACAGCATCAAATAGAATTGCCCCACAGTTGCTGTGTGTTCCCAACAATCTTCTGCGATGTACGAGGATGCCCAAGTTATCTCTGTCAAGAGGCTTGTATATCTCCAGAGATGGGGAGCTGACTATCTCCGGGAGTGGCCTCTCCATTTATAGACAGCTCTCATTGTCAGAGTGCTATGTCCACAGGGTCAGAAGTTTGATCCCACTAGAACCTTAGAAGCTGCCCCTTCCCAATAGGCATGCCCCGTCCCCTTTCCACTTTCATCAGTCCTGCTTTGTCTTTGCCAAAGGCCTCACCCATTGCGAGCAAAGTTGGCCCAGAATTTCATCATCATCTTGCTGAGTCTGATCTCCTCTTCAGAGGCACCCTCTGTGGGGAAGAAGAAAAAAAGCCTTTGTGACTCAAAGTGTGGTCCGCAGACCTGCAGCATCAACATAATGTGCGAGCCTGCTAGAAACATAGTCTTGGCGAATGCTCCACACCCACTGAGCTGAGGTCTGCAATTTTAGAAGATCCTGGTGGATCTGTGTGTACTTTACCTTTGAGCATATCTAACGGAGGACTCAGCAATGGGCATGCGTCATTCCATGTGCTGGCTGCCTTTGTCTCCTGTGACCCTCTCCTGCCTCCTCCCTGCTCAGGGTCACAGGCAATGCCACACCCCAGGGTTTCCTCTGGCAGCCTCACCTCCCAGGGTTGCTCTCTCTTGGGTCTTTTCTGCTTCCCCGGCACACTCCCACAATTCACATTCTGGAAAACAATAGAACCGCAAGGCTCCTAAGCATGCACAGTCAGATGCCCAGAGGCGCTGGTGTGTTCTGAGCAGCCATGGGGTGAGTCCCATGTGATCTGTAACTGCTGAGAGTTAAGGTTTAGAAGACATTGTGAAAGGACTTTTAAAATATTGTATAATGTAAACTAAAAATAAAATCCTAACACCCCCAGCTGACTGAACAGACCCTCTCTGGGCTAAGGGGAGCCCAGAAAATCCTTCAACTGTGTTCCTGCCTGGGAATAGACAGGAGGTCAGACACGCCTCATAATACTCCGTCTCTTTTGTGGTTTAGACACCACTGACCAGCATCAGCATTAAAATAAAGGTCATCATTCTGACAGAACACTCTTTGTGGCAATAAGACACCAAATTAAAAATGAGACCTAAGGCCACGTCAGGCAAGGGTTCTGGCCTATATCTCTCCCCTTAAAGAATCCACTCTGTTCTCACTGCCACGAGGTGCTTCTGTTTCTCTAGCAGCTAAACAAGCATTGGCCTGGACTTAAGCAAAATGAAAACAATTACAACAGCTGCAGCTGGGATACGCAGACAAACAGAACCCTGACCCTCCAGTCTTAACTACGGCTTTGATTGTATAAGAGACTGATTTCAGTAACTTTCTCCAGATAAGAACATCACCAACCACGCACTGGACCTGGCCGGTGTACAGAGGCTGCTCACTTGCTGGGCTTTATGTCCTGAGAAGATCTTTGGACTTATAGGCCCTAATTATAATATATTTAAATATTAGGTCTCCACCACCAGGTGAACATGGGCCATGTTACATGCATGTTTAATACACATGTGTCAGGACTGTCTTCATGAATATCCATTGCTCCGCCGTAACCTGTTGAACATGTGTGTTTAGCAAATCCATTCACATAAAGCTCCTACCCAAACTGTCTTCGTTGGGTGATCCTGTGTCTGGGCTTGGCCAGAGGCACCTCCCCAGCCTGTGGGATGGCCACCTTGCTGACTATAAAGCATATCAAAAATAAAATCTCCTCTCCTATTCTAAATTCATACATCCTGTGATTTCTAAATTAACAATTATTAAATATATTAAATTTAAAGGTTTATGCATTTTTATTAGAGACAGACAGAAAGACAAACAGACACACATTAGACCTGACTCAGGGTTAACACCAATTGTAACCTCACCCTCAGTCACATTCTTAGCACTCCTGGGAGAGGGAAATTGATCGGTGGCTTCTCAACCTAGAGCAGGGCCCTGCATGTGTCCCATCACCTATCTTGTTGATGACACAGCCCAGGATTCTGAGCGTCTGTGCAGAGGGCACATGAAGACACATCCCCCCTCACATGTGTTAGAGCGGGAGGAAGCCCAGGGACTACCCAATGAAGTTCAACCCTGTTATAGAGAATCAGGAAACTAAGACCAGGAGAGGAGAAACTTGCTGAAGCCCACCACACCAAGACTGGAACCCAGATCTCCTAACTCCAAGCTCACGGACAGCAAGGAGCCATTACCTTTTAAAAATGGAGCCCCAAAGACAGAGAAGAGCTCGTCCCCATGGTCTCCTATCACCGTCTTGGGTTTCATGTCTGATGAGAAGCTTGGACGATACTGAAACTCATACATGTAGGTGGGCGCTCCAGCATCTGAGAAGGCAAAGATTCATGCTCAGTTCATGTTGCCCGACACACACCTGGAGGCTACCAAAGTCTCCAGCTCTGCAGGAAACCTCGGGTTGTCAGCACAGTAGAGAAACAGAGTCACAGGAAAGCTCAGTGACGTGCTCCGGGCTGCATAGCTAGTTGACGTGGAACTGGAATTTGAGCCAGATATTTGTTCAAAGAACAAATGTTTAATGAATGAATGTGGAGACCCTGGGTCAATTCATTTAAAATAACTGCCAGTGC
>NW_020260552.1:0-4045 GCF_003255815.1 Theropithecus gelada
AACAGAGATGTAACTCTGTGAGATGAATTAACAGAACACTAAGCAGTTTCTCAGAAAGTTTCTTTCCAGATTTGATCTGAGGATATTTCCTTTTTCACCATAGCCCTCTATGGGCTTCCAAATATCACTTTGCCAATTCCACAACAACTGTCTTAGCGAAAGGCTTCTTGAGGGGAAGGCTGTATCTCTGTGAGATGATTTCACAGAACACAATGTAGTTTCCCAGAAAGCTTCTTTCTCTTTGTTATCGGAGGATATTTACTTTGGCCCTATAGTCTTCAAAGGGATCGGAAATATCTGTTCTCAGATTCCACAGAAATAAGGCTAGCGAAGAGATCCAAGAAATACAGATGTAACTCTGTGAGATGAATTAACAGAACACTAAGCAGTTTCTCAGAAAGCTTCTTTCCAGATTTTGTCTGAGGATATTTCCTTTTTCAGCGTATCCCTCTATGGGCTTCCAAATAGTACTTTGCCAATTCCACAAGAACTGTCTTAGGGAAAGGCTTCTTGAGGGGAAAGCTGTAAGTCTGTGAGATGATTTCACAGAACACAAAGAAGTTTCTCAGAAAGCTTCTTTCTCTTTGTTATCGGAGGATATTTCCTTTGGCCCTATAGTCTTCAAAGGGATCCGAAATATCTGTTCTCAGGTTCCACAGAAATAAGGCTAGCAAAGAGATCCACGAAACACTGATGTAACTCTGTGAGATGAATTAACAGACCACTAAGCAGTTTCTCAGAAAGCTTCTTTCCAGATTTCATCTGAGGATATTTCCTTTTTCACCATAGCCCTCTATGGCCTTCCAAATATCACTTTCCCAAATGCACAAGAACTGCCTTAGCGAAAGGCTTCTTGAGGGGAAAGCTGTAACTCTCTGAGACGGTTTCACAGAACACAAAGAAGTTCCTCAGAAAGCTTCTTTCTCTTTGTAATTGGAAGATATTTCCTTTGGCCCTATAGTCTTCAAAGGGATCCGAAATATCAGTTCTCAGATTCCACAGAAATAAGGCTATCAAAGAGATCCACGAAACAGAGATGTAACTCTGTGAAATGAATTAACAGAACACTAAGCAGTTTTTCAGAAAGCTTCTTTCCAGATTTCATCTGAGGATATTTCTTTTTCACCATAGCCCTCTATGGGCTTCCAAATAGCACTTTGCCAATTCCACAAAAACTGTCTTAGCGAAAGGCTTCTTGAGGGGAAAGCTGTATCTCTGTGAGATGATTTCACAGAACACAAAGAAGTTTCCCAGAAAGCTTCTTTCTCTTTGTTATCAGAGGATATTTACTTTGGCCCTATAGTCTTCAAAGGGATCCGAAATATCAGTTCTCAGATTCCACAGAAAGAAGGCTAGCAAGGAGATCCACGAAATACAGATGTAACTCTGTGAGATGAATTAACAGAACAATAAGCAGTTTCTCAGAAAGCTTCTTTCCATATTTCATCTCAGGATATTTCCTTTTTCACCATAGCCCTCTATGGACTTGCAACTATCACTTTCCCAATTCCACAAGAACTGTCTTATCGAAAGTCTTCTTCAATGGAAAGCTGTAACTCTGTGAGATGATTTCACAGAACAGAAAAGTTTCTCAGAAAGCTTCTTTGTCTTTGTTATCGGATGATATTTCCTTTGGCCTTATAGTCTTCAAAGGGATCCGAAATATCTGTTCTCAGATTCCACAGAAATAAGGCTAGCAAAGAGATCCACGAAACAGAGATGTAACTCTGTGAGATGAATTAACAGAACACTAATCGCTTTCTCAGAAAGCTTCTTTCCAGATTTCATCTGACGATATTCCCTTTTTCAGCCTAGCCCTATACAGGCTTCCAAATATCACTTTGCCAATTCCACAAGAACTGTCTTAGCGAAAGGCTTCTTGAGGGGAAAGGTGTAACTCTGTGAGATGATTTCACAGAACACAAAGAAGTTTCTCAGAAAGCTTCTTACTCTTTGTTATGGGAGGATATTTCCTTTGGCCCTATAGTCTTCAAAGGGATCTGAAATATCTGTTCTCAGATTCCACAGAAATAAGGCTAGCAAAGAGATCCACGAAACACAGATGTAACTCTATGAGATGAATTAACAGAACACTAAGCAGTTTCTCAGAAAGTTTCTTTCCAGATTTCATGTGAGGATATTTCCCTCTTCACCATAGCTCTCTATGGGCTTCCAAATATCACTGTGCCAATTCCACAAGAACTGTCTTAGCGAAAGGCTTTTTGAGGGGAAAGCTGTAACTCTGTGAGAGGATTTCACAGAACACAAAGAAGTTACTCAGAAAGCTTCTTTCTCTTTGTTATCGGAGGATATTTCCTTTGGCCCTGTAGTCTTCAAAGGGATACGAAATATCTGTTCTCAGATTCAATAGAAATAAGGCTAGCAAAGAGATCCATGAAATACAGATATAAATCTGGGAGATGAATTAACAGAACACTAAGCAGTTACTCAGAAACCTTCTTTCCAGATTTCATCTGAGGATATTTCCTTTTTCAGCATAGCCCTCTATGGGCTTCCAAATATCACTTTGCCAATTCCACAAGAACTGTCTTAGCGAATGACTTCTTGAGGGGAAAGCTGTAACTCAGTGAGATGATTTCACAGAACACAAAGAAGTTTCTCAGAAAGCTTCTTTCTCTTTGTTATGGGAGGATATTTCCTTTGCCCCTATAGTCTTCAAAGGGATCCGAAATATCTGTTCTCAGATTCCACAGAAAGCAGGCTAGCAAAGAGACCCACGATACAGAGATGTAAATCTGAGAGATGAATTAACAGAACACTAAGCAGTTTCTCAGAAATCTTCTTTCCAGATTTCATCTGAGGATATTTCCTTTTTCACCATAGCCCTCTATGGGCTTCCAAATATCACTTTGCAAGTTCAACAAGAACTGTCTTAGCGAAATGTTTCTTCAGGGTTAAGCTGTAATTCTGTGAGATGATTTCACAGAACACAAAGAAGTTCTCAAAAAGCTTCTTTCTCTTTGTAATCGGAGGATATTTCCTTTGGCCCTATAATCTTCAAAGGGATCCGAAATATCACTTCTCAGATTCCACAGACATGAGGCTAGCAAAGAGATCCACAAAACACAGATGTAACTCTGTGAGATGAATTAACAGAACACTTAGCAGTTTCTCAGAAAGCTTCTTTCCAGATTTCTTCTGATGATATTTCCTTTTTCAGCATAGCCCTCCATGGGCTTCCAAATATCACTTTGCAAATTCCACAAGAACTCTCTTAGCGAAAGTCTTCTTGAGGGGAAAGCTGTAACTCTGTGAGTTGATTTCACAGAACACAAAGAAGTTTTTCAGAAAGCTTCTTTCTCTTTGTTATCGGAGGATATTTCCTTTGGCCCTATAGTCTTCTAAGGGATCCGAAATATCTGTTCTCAGATTCCTAAGAAATAAGGCTAGCAAAGAGATCCACCAAATACAGATGTAACTCTGTGAGATAAATTAACAGAACACTAAGCAGTTTCTCAGAAAGCTTCTTTCCAGATTTCATCTGAGGATATTTCCTTTTTCAACATAGCCCTCTATGGGCTTCCAAATATCACTTTGCCAATTCCACAAGAACTGTCTTAGCGAAAGGCTTCTTGAAGGGAAAGCGGTAACTCTGTGAGATGATTTCACAGAACACAAAGAAGTTTCTCAGCAAGCTTCTTTCTCTTTGTTATCGCAGGATATTTCCTTTGGCTGTACAGTCTTCTAACGGATCCGAAATATCTGTTCTCAGCTTCCACAGAAATAAGGCTTCAAAGAGATCCACGAAACAGAGATGTAACTCTCTGAGATGAATTAACAGAAAACTAAGCAGTTTCTCAGAAAGCTTCTTTCCAGATTTCATTTGAGGATATTTCCTTTTTCACCATAGCCCTCTATGGGATTCCAAATTTCACTTTGCCAATTCCACAAGAACTGTCTTAGCGAAAGGCTTCTTGAGGGGAAAGCTGTAACTCTGTGAGATGATTTCACAGAACACAAAGAAGTTTCTCAGAAAGCTTCTTTCTCTTTGTTATCAGAGGATATTTCGTTTGGCCCTGTAGTC
>NW_020260553.1:0-4044 GCF_003255815.1 Theropithecus gelada
AACCGGTACCAGCCATCTCAAAAACATGCCAAAATGTAAAGACCATTAAGGCTAGGAAGAAACTGCATCAACTAACGAGCAAAATAACCAGTTAATATCATAATGGCAGGATCAAGTTCACACATAACAATCTTAACCTTAAATGTAAATGGACTAAATGCTCCAATGAAAAGACACAGACTGGCAAACTGGATAAAGAGTCAAGACCCATCAGTCTGCTGTATTCAGGAGACCCATCTCACACGCAGAGACATACATAGGCTCAAAATAAAGGGATGGAGGAAGATTTACCAAGCAAATGGAGAACAAAAAAAAGCGGGGGTTGCAATACTAGTCTCTGATAAAACAGACTTTAAACCATCAAAGATCAAAAGAGACAAAGAAGGCCATTACATAATGGTAAAGGGATCAATTCAACAGGAAGAGCTAACTCTCCTAAATATATATGCACCCAATACAGGAGCACCCAGATTCATAAAGCAAGTCCTTAGAGACTTACAAAGAGACTTAGACTCCCATACAATAATAATGGGAGACTTCAACACTCCATTGTCAACATTAGACAGATCAACGAGACAGAAAGTTAACAAGGATATCCAGGAATTGAACTCATCTCTGCAGCAAGCAGACCTAATAGACATCTATAGAACTCTCCACCCCAAATCAACAGAATATACATTCTTCTCAGCACCACATCGTACTTATTCCAAAATTGACCACGTAATTGGAAGTAAAGCACTCCTCAGCAAATGTACAAGAACAGAAATTATAACAAACTGTCTCTCAGACCACAGTGCAATCAAACTAGAACTCAGGACTAAGAAACTCAATCAAAACCGCTCAACTACATGGAAACTGAACAACCTGCTCCTGAATGACTACTGGGTACATAACGAAATGAAGGCAGAAATAAAGATGTTCTTTGAAACCAATGAGAACAAAGATACAACATACCAGAATCTCTGGGACACATTTAAAGCAGTGTGTAGAGGGAAATTTATAGCACTAAATGCCCACAAGAGAAAGCAGGAAAGATCTAAAATTGACACTCTAACATCGCAATTAAAAGAACTAGAGAAGCAAGAGCAAACACATTCGAAAGCTAGCAGAAGGCTAGAAATAACTAAGATCAGAGCAGAACTGAAGGAGATAGAGACACAAAAAACCCTCCAAAAAATCAATGAATCCAGGAGTTGGTTTTTTGAAAAGATCAACAAAATTGACAGACCACTAGCAAGACTAATAAAGAAGAAAAGAGAGAAGAATCAAATCGACGCAATTAAAAATGAAAAAGGGGATATCACCACCGACCCCACAGAAATACAAACTACCATCAGAGAATACTATAAACACCTCTACGCAAATAAACTGGAAAATCTAGAAGAAATGGATAATTTCCTGGACACTTACACTCTTCCAAGACTAAACCAGGAAGAAGTTGAATCCCTGAATAGACCAATAGCAGGCTCTGAAATTGAGGCAACAATTAATAGCCTACCAACCAAAAAAAGTCCAGGACCAGATGGATTCACAGCTGAATTCTACCAGAGGTACAAGGAGGAGTTGGTACCATTCCTCCTGAAACTATTCCAATCAATAGAAAAAGAGGGAATCCTCCCTAACTCATTTGATGAGGCCAACATCATCCTGATACCAAAGCCTGGCAGAGATACAACAAAAAAAGAGAATTTTAGACCAATATCCCTGATGAACATCAATGCAAAAATCCTCAATAAAATACTGGCAAACCGGATTCAGCAACACATCAAAAAGCTTATCCACCATGATCAAGTGGGCTTCATCCCTGGGATGCAAGGCTGGTTCAACATTCGCAAATCAATAAACATAATCCAGCATATAAACAGAACCAAAGACAAGAACCACATGATTATTTCAATAGATGCAGAAAAGGCTTTTGACAAAATTCAACAGCCCTTCATGCTAAAAACGCTCAATAAATTCGGTATTGATGGAACGTACCTCAAAATAATAAGAGCTATTTATGACAAACCCACAGCCAATATCATACTGAATGGGCAAAAACTGGAAAAATTCCCTTTGAAAACTGGCACAAGACAGGGATGCCCTCTCTCACCACTCCTATTCAACATAGTGTTGGAAGTTCTGGCTAGGGCAATCAGGCAAGAGAAAGAAATCAAGGGTATTCAGTTAGGAAAAGAAGAAGTCAAATTGTCCCTCTTTGCAGATGACATGATTGTATATTTAGAAAACCCCATTGTCTCAGCCCAAAATCTCCTTAAGCTGATAAGCAACTTCAGCAAAGTCTCAGGATACAAAATTAATGTGCAAAAATCACAAGCATTCTTATACACTAGTAACAGACAAACAGAGAGCCAAATCATGAATGAACTTCCATTCACAATTGCTTCAAAGAGAATCAAATACCTAGGAATCCAACTTACAAGGGATGTAAAGGACCTCTTCAAGGAGAACTACAAACCACTGCTCAGTGAAATAAAAGAGGACACAAACAAATGGAAGAACATACCATGCTCATGGATAGGAAGAATCAATATCGTGAAAATGGCCATACTGCCCAAGGTAATTTATAGATTCAATGCCATCCCCATCAAGCTACCAATGAGTTTCTTCACAGAATTGGAAAAAACTGCTTTAAAGTTCATATGGAACCAAAAAAGAGCCCGCATCTCCAAGACAATCCTAAGTCAAAAGAACAAAGCTGGAGGCATCACGCTACCTGACTTCAAACTATACTACAAGGCTACAGTAACCAAAACAGCATGGTACTGGTACCAAAACAGAGATATAGACCAATGGAACAGAACAGAGTCCTCAGAAATAATACCACACATCTACAGCCATCTGATCTTTGACAAACCTGAGAGAAACAAGAAATGGGGAAAGGATTCCCTATTTAATAAATGGTGCTGGGAAAATTGGCTAGCCATAAGTAGAAAGCTGAAACTGGATCCTTTCCTTACTCCTTATACGAAAATTAATTCAAGATGGATTAGAGACTTAAATGTTAGACCTAATACCATAAAAATCCTAGAGGAAAACCTAGGTAGTACCATTCAGGACATAGGCATGGGCAAAGACTTCATGTCTAAAACACCAAAAGCAACGGCAGCAAAAGCCAAAATTGACAAATGGGATCTCATTAAACTAAAGAGCTTCTGCACAGCAAAAGAAACTACCATCAGAGTGAACAGGCAACCTACAGAATGGGAGAAAATTTTTGCAATCTACTCATCTGACAAAGGGCTAATATCCAGAACCTACAAAGAACTCCAACAAATTTACAAGAAAAAAACAAACAACCCCATCAAAAAGTGGGCAAAGGATATGAATAGACATTTCTCGAAAGAAGACATTCATACAGCCAACAAACACATGAAAAAATGCTCATCATCACTGGCCATCAGAGAAATGCAAATCAAAACCACAATGAGATACCATCTCACACCAGTTAGAATGGCGATCATTCAAAAGTCAGGAAACTACAGGTGCTGGAGAGGATGTGGAGAAATAGGAACACTTTTACACTGTTGGTGGGATTGTAAACTAGTTCAACCATTATGGAAAACAGTATGGCGATTCCTCAAGGATCTAGAACTAGATGTACCATATGACCCAGCCATCCCATTACTGGGTATATACCCAAAGGATTATAAATTATGCTGCTATAAAGACACATGCACACGTATGTTTATTGCAGCACTATTCACAATAGCAAAGACTTGGAATCAACCCAAATGTCCATCAGTGACAGATTGGATTAAGAAAATGTGGCATATATACACCATGGAATACTATGCAGCCATAAAAAAGGATGAGTTTGTGTCCTTTGTAGGGACATGGATGCAGCTGGAATCCATCATTCTTAGCAAACTATCACAAGAACAGAAAACCAAACACCGCATGTTCTCACTCATAGGTGGGAACTGAACAATGAGATCACTTGGACTCGGGAAGGGGAACATCACACACCGGGGCCTATCATGGGGAGGGGGGCGGGGGGAGGGATTGCATTGGGAGTTATACCTGATGTAAATGACGAGT
>NW_020260554.1:0-9552 GCF_003255815.1 Theropithecus gelada
AGCAAACTATCACAAGAACAGAAAACCAAACACCGCATGTTCTCACTCATAGGTGGGAACTGAACAATGAGATCACTTGGACTCGGGAAGGGGAACATCACACACCGGGGCCTATCATGGGGAGGGGGGAGGGGGGAGGGATTGCATTGGGAGTTATACCTGATGTAAATGTAAATGACGAGTTGATGGGTGCTGACAAGTTGATGGGTGCAGCACAGCAACATGACACAAGTATACATATGTAACAAACCTGCACAATATGCACATGTACCCTAGAACTTAAAGTATAATAAGAATAATAAAAAAAAAACCAAATATCAAGCTAATTTTAAAAACTAGTTACAATTTATTATCCACAGACTCTATTATTACACAAGTATATGATAAGATTATTAGTTTGTGAGCTAAATAAATTATTGTATTATTATTGCATGATTGTTATTACTCTACAAAATCAAAATAGATTAAACATATTATTTATGTATCAAATCACTTCTATTTGTTTCTCGTCTTTATTTATTAATACGTCTAGATGCAGACCTGGACATATTTTCAAGAAGAGTTCATTATAATGTCAGATGTTCATTATGAGTGACTCTACTTTGTTTAAAACATTTTCAATAGTCTTTTTAAAAGCTAAAAACTTCCTATGTTATTATTTTGTACTTGGAAATTAAATATCTAAACCAAATTTTATCTCACTTATTAGCTTAGTACACTAGTACTACAGTTTGCAGAATCATGGAACATTTAATTAAATTGACCTTATGATATCATATTGCCTCAGGGAAACAAGCAATAATCTAATCTCACTTATAAATTAGAGCAAGGAACAGATACCATATTTTCCTCTGTCTTCCTAATTGTGTTATCTTTCATTATTACGAGTGTTCACATCACATACTAACAAAAAATTATGATAAAGAGTAGTAGAATAGGTGGCTCTAATGATTTACTTTCTTAGTATATGTATATAACTTATATTTTCTTGTTAATGTTTGTCATCTGAGGAATTACAACATTACCTGTTAAGTTATCCAAGTTCCTCATGACTACATCAATGATTGTAAGTTATACATAATAACCCTTTTAAGCTGAAAATTATATGTTAATGAAATATTATTGGGCATTGAAAAACTAAAAGGAGATAAAAATGAGATTTGATATTCACTTTTAGTTTGCAGTAAGTAACCTTATAAAGTGAATCAGTAAAAACTTTGATTGTTTTGATGAACACAACAGTTTGATTTTATTATTTGTTATTAGTGGTTCTTCTGCTCCTCTATTAGATTCTGCCTCACTTTGGTTCTGGGTACATGATATTGAGAGTGTTCTGGTTCCCACAGAGAAATTGCTGTTACTTTATTTTAGCAGCTCCTCTTACAATCTCAAACTACTCTTCAGTTTCATATCAGTTTCCCTGCTGAACTCTCTGAGCTCATCTCCCTTCGATTCTTTCTTTGCTGATTTCACTTTGGTCACCCAGATCTCTGCTGGTCCTTGATGGGCAGGACTTTCTGTTAGGGCTTTCACACTTTCACTTCCCGGAACACTCTACCCTAACAATTGCTAAGGGTTTTGCCATCCCCTCAGATCTCTGGTTAAATATCATCTCATTAGATAGGTATTTCAAAACCATTACTCTTCTGCTCATTTTTTTCATACATTCTTATAGTGAACTAGCATATTATATAAGCATTTTCTATTGCTTATTTTCTCTCCTACCTTTTACTAGCATTCCAGGTCCGTGAAAGCACTTTGTTTTGTTTATATCTAGATTCCCAGAGCCTAGAGCTTTGCTGGTAGGTAATGAGCACTTAGGTAATATTATTTTTATATTTATCACATGAATTAATGAGGATAACATGCCATGAATTGATGTATTAAAGCTTGCATTGCTATTAATTTCTCACTCACGTATGTCTTGAAGTACCGCATATTGGTATGTTTTATTTTGTACAAACCCACACAACTTTAGATTCAAAAACAAAGCAAAGCAAAAACAATGCAGAACTGCTCGCATCTTTACTCACGCTTTTTCAAAACATTCTAAACATTAGAAACAGCCCTGTCAAGAGATAAATAGCGCAACATCTTAGCTAAACTGAGAATACACATTTACTTCTTGTGTCTCCAGTGTGTTACAGTGTGCTGCAATATTCAAGTGCTTTAGTTTCCCTTGAAACTTTTAAAACATTGTTTATATTTGTAACATTTGACTCGAGTATTTGTGAAAACCCTTAAAGTATCCTATAGAACTGTAGATCTTCACAGAGCACAAGTAGAAAACCACTAAAGAAGAAGAATCTAGATCTAAACAGAAGATGACTTTTATGTAACCAGACAGAAAAGGCAGAAATCAGGCTGTGATAAAATTCATTTTTATTATAAAATTCTTAGCCAAGGGATCACTTTTACATAGTGGGGCTGCCATAAAACTAAAGGACCTCAGGAGACCTTTCCTGTCTTGAAGAGAGTCCAAATCTTAATCCCCACTCCTGGATAGAATTGCTTTCAAAATATTCACAACTCCAAAGAGGTAAACACTAATTAGGTTTCAAAGTCAGACATCTGCAACTAACATTTGTACTTATAGCATGTAAAAAATGTTCCATAGTTCAACAGGTATGTACTGACTGTCTACCATGTGCAAAGAATTAGGAGGCATGGAAGAGGCTATAGAGTAAATCAGCACTTTATTCATTCAACAATTACTTTTTTGAGCTGCCCCTATGTACAAGATATTGCTGAAGACAAAAGAATAAAAAAAAATCCCCAGCCTTATGGAGCTGGGGAAATTAAGAAAGATTCACTGAAGAAGAAAAAATCAAAAACATGGTACTTTAGGGGCATATATACAGTAAAGGTAATAATGTGAGCTAAGGAACAGAAGTGAGGACAAGCAGGATAGTTTCTAAGAATGGTCCAGGTACTTTATGTTAGTTAAATGTAGATAAGCAATAAGAGATACATATACAGAGATAGGTAGCATTCATACTCATATTTGTGATCATTAATTTTATGTGTCAACTTGAGTGCATTAATGGATACCATGATAATTAGTAAAACATTAGTTCTTGATGTGTCTGTGAGTTCTTTAAGGGTGTTTCTGAAAGAGATACGGACTGAGTAAGATTTGAATCAGGGAACTGAGTAAGGAAGATTTGCCCTCACCGATAAGGGAAGGCATCATCCCATCCATTGAGGACCCATATACAACAAAAAATAGAAGAAGGAAAGATAATGTCTCTCTTCTTGACCTGGGTCATCTATCTTATCTTTCCCTCGAATATCAGAGATCCTTGTTCTTAAGTCTTCTGATTCAGACTGAATTGCTCCACCAGCTTTCTTGGTTCCCTGCTTTGCACATGGCCTACTGTGAGATTTCTCAGATTCTACGATTGTGTGAGCCAATTACCCTAATAAATCTTATGTGTCTATATAAATTCTATTGGTTATTTTTCTATGGAGAATCCTTACTAATACAGTATTGCAGAGAAACTTAAATGCCACGTCAGAGGACTCTGTACCCAGTTTATTAGTCATGAAGAGCCAATGGAAGTTTTTGAATAGGCAAAGAGTTCTTAGTGATCAGTACCAAAATTAAGAGTGCATTCATATGTTGATATTATCTAAAAACATTAATTTGCCTACATTTTGTTTCCATATCAAAAATCCCTATAGCATAATGAAATATGTCTCTTCACAAGCTATTAGGAAAAAAAAAAAAAAGAAAAAAATAACTTTGGTATCTATGGTTCCTTTAACAGTTTTTAAGTTTCTCCTCTCTCTCTCTTTCTCTCTTCCTTTTTTCATGAAAGATTAATGCAAGCATAGAAAATTCAACATTTTTATATGGAGAACCAGATCCTATACATGTTACTAGTTATGCGGTTGAGCTCCTTGACCTATTTATCATTTTGAAAGAAACTGAAATGACTCTGTCAGATGTAGAATGCGGCCAGATCCACACAATGCTCAGCCCCTGCGCCATGATGAACAGCAATATATTTAAGCATCTAATATTTATATTCACTTCAACTTGTTTGTTCATTTTTCATTGTCAGTGCCCATAGAGATGAAAGAAATTAGTTTCATTATTGATGACTTCTAAATACAGACAAGCTTACGGAGGAATGAAATCAGACAGTGTTGGGTGTTGCGAACTGAATGCTACATCCAGGCAGTGCCTGTTAAAGAAGGCTAATTAAAATGGTGCTTTTGATGATGTGCTTACAAATCACCTTCTTTAATCTGTCATTTACATACACATATGTACATCAGACTGTCCTTATTAAAGACGTAACACCAGAGAAATCAAATAGGTAATTTTGACTGATATCACCTTTGTCTTCTGCTTTCACAAACGCATAAAAGGGTTGAACAGCAGATTTCTTTCAGGTGAAGGCCTGAAACCTTCACGTATGACTCAGCTTGCTACTCTAATGTCTATTCATTAATCCGTAGTGCTTTCTTGAGAGATAAGAAGCTTCTAAATGAAAATAATGAATGTTCTTGCTTCCGAGCATTTCCTCAGTAATTCATATTGTCCTGACATATATACAGAATTCTTTCCCTGAGTTACCTTTGTGACCCATGTTTGAGAGTGGAATAAAATGAGAAAAGGTTCAAGTTTAAAATATTTCTACAAGAAACCTAACTCTAAACACATCTGTCAATACCTAATAAAAGAATAATTTAATACCAAAGAATTCCTAGCAATGCTAATCAACTTCCTGAAAATCATCAGGCTAGGACAATCATTTGCCCTATATTATTATTCTGCCCTTTTTGCAACAGAGCCCCTAAAAGTAAATAATGTGACGTTTTCTTCTCAAAAATAATCTTTTTGGCCATTTCCATGAAACATACATTAAGTTGTTTTGAAAGTCACCACTAATACCCTTGCCTTTTAGACCTCTGCTTGCAGAGATAATGAGTTAGAGTTTGCTGAACATTTCATCTGTGTTTCAGCCTCTTGCATGGTCATGATATTAAATGACCCATCCTGGTAAAACATACTGTTTTTCTTTATTCTCATTACAAATAGAAAGTAAAATCTCATTAGCTAACTGACTCAAGAACCCTGTGTGGTCAATTGAAATATGACCTACCAATTGGGAAGCTTTGCCTCTTTTTTAAATCACTTTTAAGTTGTGAGGCAGACAAGGAGATCAAGGAAAATTCAGTTGCTCTTCATTCATTTAGGCCTTAGTAAATAATGTCTCTAAAAAATAAGTCTAAACTCATTATACCACCTCCCTGAAAGTTTTCTAAAAATGTTCCTAAAATGCAGTTAGAGGTAAGAAGTAGATTCCTATTTATTATTTTTAGTTATAAATTTAGTTTATTGAAACAGTTATAGCTAAAAATACAAATTTCTTGCTTAACTATTAGGAAATATTATAAAATCTAATATCACTTCTCTGGATACTGATTATGTTATTATATTATGTATATGAATTCAAATGATTTCATTTAATTAATATCAGTCGGGACAAATGAATGGATTTATTCATCCACACATTAGTTAGTGTCTCATGCTATATTGAACAGTGTTGATACAGATAAATGACATGTGGAGTCTACCTATAAATTGAAGACAAGAAAACAGCCAATACTGTTTATGTATTTTTATTAATACAGAATATTTTACATATATATGGGCTACATGTGATATTTTGTTACATGAATAGAATGTACAGTGATCAAATCATCATATTTGGGGTATTTATCACCTTGAATATGTATCCTTTCTATGTGTTGGGAATATATAAAATCCATTGCTGCTAACTATAGTCACCCTACGCTGCTATTGAATATTAGAACTTACAACTTCTATCTAACTGAATGTTTGAATTCATTAGCCAAACTCTCTTTGTCCCCCAGTTTCACCCACACGTCCTTCCCAGCTGTTGGTTTCTATCATTCTGTTCTCTACCTCCATGTGATCTACTTTGTTAGCTCTCACATACGAGTGAATGCACGCAAAATTTGTCTTTCAGTGCCTGTCTTATTTCACCAAACATAATGACCTCCAGTTTCATCCCTGTTGCTGCAAATCACAGGATTTCATTCTTTTTTATGGCCAAATAGAATTCCATTGTGTATACATAGCACATTTATTTATTCATTTACCTGTCAGTGGACAATTAGGCTGATTCCACATCTTGGCTGTTGTATGTAGTGCTGCAATAAACATGGGGGTGCAGATATCTCTTTGGTATCATGATTTCCTTTCCTCTGGATAAATACCTATTAGAGGGATTTCTGGATTGTATTGTAGTTCTATTTTTAGTTTTCTGAGAAATCTCATACTGTTTTCCATAGTGATTATATTACTTTACATTCCACCAATGGTATATAAAGGTTCCTTTTTTCTCACATCCTTGCCAGTATCTGTTATTTTCTTTCTTTTTTACGATAGCCATTTTAACTGGGATGAAGTGATATCTCTTTGGGGTTTTGATTTGCATTTCCCTGACGATTAATGATGTTGAGTATTTTTAAAAATATCTCTTGTCCATGTGTATGTATTTTTGTGACACGTGTCCTTTGCCATTACTAAGATTATTTATTATTATTATTATTTTGAGATGGAGTTTTGCTCTTGTTGCCCAGGCTGGAGTGCAATGTAGCGATCTTGGCTCACTGCAATCTCTGCCTCCCGGTTTCAAGTGATTTTCCTGCCTCAGTCTCCTGAATAGCTGGGATTACAAGCACCCACTACCATGCCCAGCTAATTTTTGTATTTTTACGAGACGGGGTTTCACCCTGTAGGCCAAACTGGTCTCAAACTCCTGATCTCAGATGACCCTCACGCCTCAGTTTCCCAAAGTGCTAGGATTACAGATGTGAGCCACCGCACCCAGCCCAAGATTATTATTATTATTTTTACTATTCAGTTGTTTGAGTTCTTTCTATATTTCTGCATATTAGACTCTTGTTGGATGAATAGTTTACAAACAATTTCTCCCATTTTACAGGCTGTCTTTTCACTCTGATTGATGATCTCCTTTGGTATACAGAAGCTGTTCTATTTAATATAGTCCCATTTGTCCACTTTTGTTTTTGTTACTTGAGCTTTTGAAGTATTTGTCATAAAATCTTTGCCTAGAAAATATTCTAGAGTGTTTTCTGTACATTTTCTTCTAGTAGTACTACAGTTTTAAGTCTTAAGTATTAAGACTGTAGTCCTCTTTAAGTTGATTCTTTTTATATGGCAAGATACATGGGTTTAGTTGTAGTCTTTTGCATATGCCAATTCAATTTTCTCAACGCTATTTATTGGAGACTGTACCCTTCCTCCAATGTACATTCTTGGTATCTTTGTCAGAAATCAATTGGCTATAAAAAGGTGGATTTATTTCTGGGTTTTCTGTTTTGTACCATTGGTCTATGTTTCTGTTTTTACAACAACACCATGCTCATTTGGTTGCTATAGTATGTAATACATTTTGAAGTGAGGTAGTGTGATGCCTTCAGCTTTGTTCTTTTTGCTCAGGATTTCTTTGGCTATGTGGGCTCCTTTTATGTTCTATATGAATTTTAGTTTTGTTTTTCTTTATGTTACTGTGAAAATGCCATTGGTAGTTTGATAGGGATTGCATTGAATTTGTAGGTTGCTTTGGATAGTATGGTCATTTCAACAAAATTAATTTTTCCAAACCATGGGCTTGGGATGTTTTTCCATTTGTTTGTGTCCTCTTCAGTTTCTTTCATCAGTGTTTTACAGTTTTCCTTGCAGAGGTCTTTCAACTCCTTGACTAAATTTATTCATAGATGTTTTATTTGTTTTGTAGCTGTTGTAAATGAAATGAAATTGCTTTCTTGATATTTTTCAGTTAGTTTATTATTGGTATATAGAAATACTAGATACTTGTATGTGGATTTAGTATCCTGAAACTTTACCGGATTTGTTTATCATATTTAAAAGACTTTTTGATGTCATCTTCAGGTTTTTCTAGATCTAAGATCATGTATACTGCAAAGAGGGACAATTTGGATGGCTTTTTTCCCCCTTTCACTTGCCTGATTGCCCTGGCTAGGACTTTCAGTACTATGTTGAATAGGAGTGATTAAAGTAGGCATCCTTGTCTTGTTCCATATCTTAGAGGAAAGGCTTTCAGATTTTCCCTGTTCAATATGATGTTAACTGTGAGTTTGTCATATGTGGTCTTTATTACATTGAAGTATATTCCTTCTATGCCTCATTTTTCGAAAGTTTTTTTTTTTTTAATCAAGAAGTGATATTGAATTTTATCAAATGCTTTGTCTGAATCTATTGAGGTAATTGTGTGGTTTTGTCCTTCATTCTGCTAGTGTAATATATCACACTTATTGATTTGTGTATGCTGAGCTATCTTTGCATCCTTGCATACACTTATTGATTTGTGTACGCTGAGCCATCTTTGCATCCTTGCATACACTTATTGATTTGTGTATGCTGAGCCATCTTTGCATCTTTGCATACACTTATTGATTTGTGTATGCTGAGCCATCCTTGCAATAAATAATAATAAAATAAGAATAAATCCCACTTGATCATGGTATATTATCTTTTTGATATGCTGCTAGGTTCTGTTTGCTAGTGTTTTATTGAGGACTTTTGTGTCTATATTTTTCAGAAATACTAGACTACAGTTTTCTTTTTGTTTGTATCTTTTCTGGTTTTGGTATCAGGATAATGCTGGCCTCATAGAATGAGTTAGGAAGAATTTCCTCCTCTTCAATTTTTTGAAACAGTTTGAAAATTGATGTTAGTTCTTCTGTGTATGTTTGATAATATTTGACAGTGAAGCCATCTGGTCATGAGCTTTTCTTTGTTGGAAGATTTTTTTATTACTGATTAAATCTTTTTTTTCTCTCTTTTTCTTATATTAATTTTTTATTATTATACTTTAAGTTCTAGGGTACATGTGCATAACGTGCAGGTTTGTTACATATGTATACCTGTACAATGTTGGTGTGCTGCACCCATCAACTCGTCAGCACCCATCAACTCATCATTTACATCAGGTATAACTCCCAATGCAATCTCTCCCCCCTCCCCCCTCCCCATGATAGGCCCTGGTGTATGATGTTCCCCTTCCCGAGTCCAAGTGATCTCATTGTTCAGTTCCCACCTATGAGTGAGAACATGCGGTGTTTGGTTTTCTGTTCTTGCGATAGTTTGCTGAGAATGATGGTTTCCAGCTGCATCCATGTCCCTACAAAGGACACAAACTCATCCTTTTTTATGGCTGCATAGTATTCCATGGTGTATATGTGCCACATTTTCTTAATCCAGTCTGTCACTGATGGACATTTGGGTTGATTCCAAGTTTTTGCTATTGTGAATAGTGCCGCAATAAACATACGTGTGCATGTGTCTTTATAGCAGCATGATTTATAATCCTTTGGGTATATCCCCAGTAATGGGATGGCTGGGTCGTATGGTACTTCTATTTCTAGATCCTTGAGGAATCGCCATACTGTTTTCCATAATGGTTGAACTAGTTTACAATCCCACCAACAGTGTAAAAGTGTTCCTATTTCTCCACATCCTCTCCA
>NW_020260555.1:0-4042 GCF_003255815.1 Theropithecus gelada
AAAATAAAATAAAAAATAAACATGTTCCTTTTGGAGTTCCTAGGCACTCATAATAACTATAGAAAAAAAGATTGTTTTAACTTGTTGTCCTACCTCAGTGACCTGATGTATACACTGAAAGCAATCCTCTATGTGAAAAGAAGCAGTGGAAGCTTTTACCACACAAGTCCATGTCTTAAGGAAAATAAGTACCACGATGATTTTCCTTATGCTTCAGCTGTGCGTAGATGAGTCAGCTTCAGGGTGTGACTGGAGCAGGGCTTGTCGTCCTCCTCAGAGTCGCTTTACAGGGATTGTCCGGGCTTGGTTTGGCCTCCCAGGTTTCAGTGGCTGTGGGCTTTACGCGGCTGTGGTGAATCCAGACTGGGATTCCTTCTACCTTTACAGATGTAGGAGTGGTCAGGATAACGGTCTGGGGTCCTTTCCACCATGGCCACAAAGGAACTACTTTCCAGTCCTTGATCCACACATGGTCACATGGAGAAAAAGGGTGAACTGGGGAGAATAAGCTGACCGGGTACCTCTCATTTACCCAATTTGAGATTGTCTGGGTAATTTTCCCCAAGGCCTGCAGCTGTCACTGTAATTCAATTTCACCTAATTCTTGGGGAGTACCCGGAAGTCCTCGCAGTATAGGAGGAGGTCTATGATACAATATTTCATAAGAGGAGTATCTGTTTTCTTAGAGGGGGTGCACCTAATTTTAAACAATACCATAGGAAGGGTCCGTATCCATTTCCCTAAACTATTTTTGATAGTCAAATTCATTCACTCTACCTTTCCGGAACTCTGAGGTCAGTAGGCAGCATGTAACTTCCATGTGATTCCCAATACTTTTGCTGTCTTCTGTACTAAGTCAGCCACAAATGCCGGCCCATTATCTGAGCCAATCCGTAGAGGCAGTCCAAACCTAGGGACAAGATCTCGAAGAAGCACATGGGTTACTTCATGAGTTTTTCAGTTCGTGTTGGATAAGCCTCTACCCACCCAGAGTAAATACTCACTAGAACCAGTAAATACTTGTTGCCTCTGCATTTGTGCATCTCTGTGAAGTCCATGTGAAGCTTTTCAAAAGGAGCTGCTCCATAGGCTTGCATGCCGGGAGGAACAGAAGGGCCTTGCTTTGCATTGTGCTGTCGACAGGTAACGCATCACTGCACTACTGTTTTAGCAAGAACTGGCAAGTGTGAGATGTAGAAGTATCGGCGTAACAGCTTTTCAAATGACTCTTGGCCTAAATGGGTAGTTTCATGTACAGCCAGCACTACTGCATCTCCTAGCAGCTGTGGCACAGCTATTCTCTCATCTGGTAACTTTATCCATCCTTCTTTTATTGTTTGTCCTCTCTCTGCCTGAAGAAAGTCTTTTTCCTCTTTAGAATAAGTAGGGACCAGATCAGGTTTTGAGGGAGTAGGGGGGCTGTGACTGATGTCTGGTAGGGAGTAGATGCTGCTTTTCGTGCCTCTGTGTCTGCTTAAGAGTTTCCTGGACTCACTGAGGTGGTAACTTGCTTGTGTCCCCTGCAATGCATGACTGCCACCTTTTGGGGTTTCCACACTGCCTCTAATAATTGTAGAATATCTTGTTGATATTTTATGTCCTTTCCCTCAGAATTTAACAGGCCTTTTTCTTTATATAATGCCCCAATAATTTGAAGAGTTAGAAAGGCATATCAAGAGTCAGTATAAATGTTTACAGTCTTACCTTCACTGAGTTCTAGAGCCTGAGTTAAAGCAAAGAGTTCTGCTTTCTGGGTCGAGGTGTCCTGAGGCAATGTCTTGGCTTCAATAAAATTATCCAAGGTTACCACTGCATATCCTGCACATCTTTCTCCTCGTGGGTTGATAAAGCTGCTCCCGTCTGCATATAACTCTCAGTCTACTGATGCCCATGGCTGGTCTCAAAGATCGGGTCTGCTAGAATAGACTGAGTCCAACACCTCTACACAGTTGTGTTCAACAGGGCTGTCTGATACTGGGAGGAAGGTGGCAGGATTTAGTGTGTTACAGACTTCAGTGGTTATGCAGGGGTTTTCACACAACAAGCTTTGGTACTTGGTTGATCTAGCATTCGTTAGCCAATGGTGTCCTTTGGTGTTCATTAAAGTTACCACCACATGGGGGGATTTATATTTAAGTTTTGCCCAAGAGTTAGCTTATCTGCTTCTTGTGCTAACAGGGCTGTAGCTGCCAGGGCTCTCAGACATGGAGGCCAGCCTTTTGAAACTCCATCTAGCTGTTTTGAGAGGTAGGTCACTGGTCTTGGCCAGGGCCCCACAGTTTGAGTTAAAACTCCGACTGCCATTTTTTTCTCTTTCTAACACATAGAGTGTGAAGGGCTTGGTCAAATCTGGTGGTCCCAGAGCTGGGGCTGACATAAGTTTTTCTTTTAACTTACAAAAGGCTTGCTGTTGTAGAGGCCCCCATTCAAAGGGCTCTTGGTTGACCCCCTTTGTAACCCTGTACAACGGTTTGACTAGCACCACAAAGTTTGGAATCTATAATCTGCAAAACTACACAGCTCCTAGAAATTCCCTTACTTGCCTTCTGGTTTTAGGTTCCGGAAGGCTGCAGATGACCTGCTTTCTTTCTGACCCCAGGCTGCGTGCTCCCCTTTCTGAATAGTGAATCCCAGGTAGCGTAACTGCTGGCTGCAGATCTGAGCTTTCTTCTTGGACACCTTATAGCCACAGTCCTCCAGGTGCCGAAGTAGGGCATCCGTCCCTTTTGCACACCCGACTGCCATGGAGTGTCCTAGCAGAAGGTTGTCCACGTACTGGAGCAAGACACAGCCTAGGTCTTTAGCAGGAAACTTCTGGAGGTCTCGAGCCAACACCTCCTCAAGATGGTGGGGGAATTTTTTTTTTTTTAATACTTTAAGTTCTAGGGTACATGTGCATAACGTGCAGGTTTGTTACATATGTATACTTGTGCCATGTTGCTGTGCTGCACCCATCAACTCGTCAGCACCCATCAACTCCTCATTTACATCAGGTATAATTCCCAATGCAATCCCTCCCCCTTCCCCCCTCCCCCCTCCCCATGATAGGCCCCAGTGTGTGATGTTCCCCTTCCCAAGTCCAAGTGATCTCATTGTTCAGTTCCCACCTACGAATGAGAACATGTGGTGTTTGGTTTTCTGTTCTTGTGATAGTTTGCTCAGAATGATGGTTTCCAGCTGCATCCATGTCCCTACAAAGGACACAAACTCATCCTTTTTTATGGCTGCATAGTATTCCATGGTGTATATGTGCCACATTTTCTTAATCCAGTCTGTCACTGATGGACATTTGGGTTGATTCCAAGTCTTTGCTATTGTGAATAGTGCTGCAATAAACATACATGTGCATGTGTCTTTATAGCAGCATGATTTATAATCCTTTGGGTATATCCCCAGTAATGGGATGGCTGGGTCATATGGTACATCTAGTTCTAGATCCTTGAGGAATCGCCATACTGTTTTCCATAATGGTTGAAGTAGTTTACAATCCCACCAACAGTGTAAAAGTGTTCCTATTTCTCCACATCCTCTCCAGCACCTGTTGTTTCCTGACTTTTTAATGATTGCCATTCTAACTGGTGTGAGATGGTATCTCATTGTGGTTTTGATTTGCATTTCTCTGATGGCCAGTGATGATGAGCATTTTTGCATGTGTCTGTTGGCTGTATGAATGTCTTCTTTTGAGAAGTGTCTGTTCATATCCTTTGCCCACTTTTTGATGGGGCTGTTTGTTTATTTCTTGTAAATTTGTTTGAGTTCTTTGTAGGTTCTGGATATTAGCCCTTTGTCTGCTGAGTAGATTGCAAAAATTGTCTCCCATTCTGTAGGTTGCCTGTTCACTCTGATGGTAGTTTCTTTTGCTGTGCAGAAGCTCTTTAGCTTAATTAGATCCCATTTGTCAATTTTGGCTTTTGCTGCCATTGCTTTTGGTGTTTTAGACATGAGGTCTTTGCCCATGCCTATGTCCTGAATGGTACTACCTAGGTTTTTCTCTGGGGTTTTTATGGTATTAGGTCTAACATTTAAGTCTCTAATCCATCTT
>NW_020260556.1:0-4042 GCF_003255815.1 Theropithecus gelada
CATCTTGCCTGCTGGAATGGTACCCAGGTTCCTGCCATCAGCAATGTCGCCAGCACACTGGCCACGCCATTCCTCACCAAACCACCTTTAAACACACTGAGTAGCCAGGCGCAGTGGCTCACGCCTGTAATCCCAGCACTTTGGGAGGCTGAGGCGGGCAGATCATGAGGTCAGGAGATCCAGACCGTCCTGGCTAACATGTTGAAACCCCGTCTCTACTAAAACTACAAAAAATTAGCCGGGCGTGGCAGCGGGCACCTGTAGTCCCAGCTACTCAGGAGGCTGAGGCAGGAGAATGGGGTGAACCCGGTGGGGGGGGGCGGGGGGGGGAGCGGAACTTGTAGTGAGCCAAGATCGCGCCACTGCACTCCAGCCTGGGTGACAGAGTGAGACTCGGTCTCAAAATAAATAAATAAACAAATAAATAAATGAATACACACACTGAGTAGAACTCAGCTGATGGCAGTCCAATCACCAGCCTCCTTAGCTGTCCCATCCCTCTGCCCACGTGACTCCGTGTCATCTGCAAGGCCTTGACCACAGGAAGAAAGAACAATTGCTTGCCACAATCTCCTGCTCCACCCCTAGGTCTAATTTTGAGTCTAGAAAACTAATCAGAAAAGCAAAAAGCTGGCCGGGTGCAGTGGCTCACACCTGTAATCCCAACACTTTGGGAGGCCGAGGCAGGCGGATCACCAGGTCAGGAGATCGAGACCATCCTGGCTAATGTGGTGAAACCCCGTCTCTACTAAAAACACAAAAAACAGCCAGGCGTGGCGGTGGGCGCCTGTAGTCCCAGCTACTTGGGAGGCTGAGGCAGGAGAATGGCGTGAACCCAGGAGGCAGAGCTTGCAGTGAGCCGAGATCGTGCCACCGCACTCCAGCCTGAGCGACAGAGCAAGACTCCATCTCGAAAAAAAAGAAAAGCAAAAAGCTTCCCCTAGTAGGGTGAGTTCTTAAGGAACCCACTCACTGATGTTGATCATCCACGTCTTCCTTTTCTAAATGCCCCCAAACCTCCTCTTTAATAACTGACTCTGGAACTTGACTAGGACCGATGCTGAGTCCACCCATCTGTAGTTTCCGGATGCCACCTTCTTGCTCTTTGTAAAGAGGCTGGGCACAGTGGCTCACGCCTGTAATCTGAGCACTTCGAGAGGCCGAAGCGGGCAGATCATGAGGTCAGGAGTTCGAGACCCGCCCAGCCAACATGGGGAAACCCTGTCTCTACTAAAAATACAAAATTAGCTGGGTATGGTGGCGCATGCCTGTAATCCCAGCTACTCGGGAGACTGAGGCAGGAGAATCTCTTGAACCTGGGAAATGGAGGTTGTGGTGAGCCGAGATCATGCCATTGCACTCCAGCCTGGGCAACAAGAGCAAAACTCCATCTCAAAAAAAAAAAAAAAAGAAAAGAAAAGGAAAAGAAAAAGAAAAAGAAATTACCACCCCTTTCCTCCCACTTCAAGTACAAACCTTATTCTCTGAGAGGCAGTGTGCATAGCAGTTGGGAGCACTGACACTCACTAGCTGCGACTTAAGCTCTGCCCTCAGTTTCCTCGTCTGAAAAACGAGGACAACAATAGTACCTAGATCATAGCATTGCTATGAATATTAAATCAATTTATTCCTGCCAAGTATTTGCATGACACATAACAGGAACTAAAAAAAATAACTATTGGCTGGGCACAGTGGCTCACGTCTATAATCCCAGCACTTTGGGAGGCAGAGGCAGGAGAATGGCTTGAACCTAGGAGTTGACCAGCCTGGGCAACATAGGAAGACCCCATCTCTACAAAAATAAGAAAAAAATGAAATAAATTAGCTATACAAGGTGGTGCATGCCTGTAGTCCCAGCTACTCAGAAGGCTGAACAGGAGGATTACTTGAGCCCCAGAGTTTGAGGGTGTAGTGAGCCGTGATCACCCCATTGCAGTCCAGCTCTGTGTGACAGAGTGAGAACCTGTCTCAAAATAAATTAAATAAAATAATTAAAAACTATTGTGTTCACGCCTGTAATCCCAGCACTTTGGTAGGCAGAGGTGGGTGGATCATCTGAGGTCAGGAGTTCGACACCAGCCTGACCAACATGGCAAAACCCCGTCTCTACTAAAAATACAAAAAATTAACTGGGCGTGATGCCGCATGCCTGTAATCCCAGCTATTCAGGAGACTGAGGGTGGAGAATCGCTTGAACCCCGGAGGTGGAGGCTGCAGTGAGCCAAAATCGTGCCACTGCACTCCAGCTTGGGCAACAAGAGCGAAACTCCACCTCAAAAAAAAAAAAAAAAAAAACTATTGTGGCTGAGTCAGGAGGATCACTTGAGCCCAGGGGTTCAAGGCCAGCATGGGCAACACAGTGAGACTCTATCTCTTAAAAAAAATTAATATTCTATCACAAAAATGAATTCAGTCACTTATCTCAGTGACTATCTGGCAGACTCTTCTTCAAGTCCTCTGGCATGTAGCCTTCCCATATATGAAATCTGAAGTTATAAGGCTGGGTGCAGTGGCTCACGCCTATAATCCCAGCACTTTGGGAGGCCAAGGTGGGTGGATCACCTGAGATCAGGAGTTCGAGACCAGCCTGGCCAAGATGGTGAAACCCTGACTCTACTAAAAATACAAAAATTAGTCAGGCATGGTGGCGGCATCTGTCATCCCAGCTCCTCGGGAGGCTGAGGCAGGAGAATTGCCTCCAGGAGGCAGAGGTTGCAGTGAGCCAAGATCGCGCCATTGTACTCCAGCCTGAGTGACAAGAGTGAAACTCCGTCTAAAAAACAAAACAAAACCAACAAAAAAATGGCTTTGATGGGGAAAGTGGAAAGAAATGCCCAGGGTCGGGTGTGACAGAGGCCTTGGGAAGGGCTGTGGCTGCAGAAGGGTTAGCAGGACGCCTCTGTTGTGAGTGCCAATGGTGGCCGCACGTGTCCAGTGCTAGGGGAAGAGTGGGCAGGGGTCTTAGAGCAAGGATCTGGGTCAGGAAAAGCCCTCATTTCCCAGCCCCTCACCCAGACTCAGGATCCCAGCTGGAATCTCCAGCATGTCTAAGGAGGCGGACAAAGAAGGCAAGGCTGACTCCAGGTCAAAGCAGGGGGTGCCCAGCAAATTTACCCGCCACTCTCCCTCCAGAGAGGGAGGAACCAGGATCTCCAGTCTTCGGTCTTTTGCTTCGTTTTGTTTGTTTGTTTGCTTGTTTGTTTTTTGAGACAGTCTCCCACTGTTGCCCAGGCTGGAGTGCAGTGGCGCAATCTTGGCTCACTGCAACCTCTGCCTCCAGGGTTCAAGAGATTCTCCTGTCTCAGCCTCCCAAGTAGCTAGGATTACAGGCATGTGCCACCACACTCAGCTAATTTTTGTATTTTTAGTAGAGATGAGTTTTCACCATGTTGGACAGGCTGGTCTTGAACTCCTGACCTCAGCCTCCCAAAGTGCTGGGATTACAGGCATGAGCCACTGAGCCCAACCAATCTCCAGGCTTTGTAAATCTCTGCAGTCATATGTCACTGGAGACTTATCATCTCCCAAGAGAAGGCAGGGAAAGTATGATCCTATCCATTTTATAGAGGAGAAAGCAGAGGCAGTGAGTTGCTCAGTGCATTCGAGGTGTGACAAGCATCCAGGCTGATAAATTCTCTCCTAGAAAGCCTCCCCATCACTGAGGGCAAAGTTCCGCATGGTGGATTTGTGGACCAGTGTGGAGCTCGCTTCGTGAGTACCAGCTGAGGGGCCCGGACCGAGGGCAAAGAATGTCAGGGTGAAGGCAGAAGCCCCGTTTACCTGGAGGGAGACTCGAGGTCGGCCCGGCTGAGGATGCGATGCTGCTGCGGGCTGTAGAGCCACTGGAAGGCTGTCAGCGTCCTCTCCTCGATTCGGAACCGCCCTTCCTGCACGTACCTGTGGGCGGGACAGGAGAGAGTGAGGAGGTGACAGAGCTCTGCAGAGCTCCTTGGGAGAGTCAGCCCTGCTAGCCGGAGAACTGCTGAGGGATACCCGTTTCCAAACATCCCTCCTGCTCATCTGTCAGAAAGTCCTGTTTCCA
>NW_020260557.1:0-4039 GCF_003255815.1 Theropithecus gelada
TTTGATTGATTTGATTAGATCGCTGATTTTTAAAATTTTGTTGTCTTTAGAGATCATTGAATTTTTGTTCCAGTATCAATTAAATTATTTGAGGATTAGCTTGATTCTTTTGAGTCTTGTTATTAAGCTTTATTAGGTCAAGCCTTGAGTAACTATGTGGGGACTACTCCTAAGACATGGCTTTGCTAGGGTCTCTGCTGAATGTTTAAGAGTTTAATGAGATGTTTCCACTGTGACTAGACTAAACTCAAACCCTACCCACTTCTCAGCCCTGTGCATGCTTGAGTACAAGTTTGTCCAACCTGCTGCCCACGGGCCACTTGCAGCCCAGAACAGCTTTAAATGCGGCCCAATGCAAATCCATAAAATTTTTGAAAACATTTATAAGATTGTTTTGCAATTTCTTTTTTAGCTCATCGGTTTCATTAGTGTTAGTGTATTTTATGTGTGGCCCAAGACAATTCTTCTTCTCCCAATGTGGCCCAGGGAAGCCAAAAGATTGGACACCCCTGCTCAAGCCAAAAGATGGGACACCCTTGCTCAGTTTCTAGTTCTTGGGTACTTGTTCTTTCCCCCATAGTTGTTTTTCTCTAGTCTCATGGAGTTACATGCTGGATTCAAAGGGACATTTGATGTAGATTTCTGGAACTTTCTCTTCATCTCTCCTTTCTCTCTGGTTCTCTGATATCTCTAGGCTTTGATCTCTGTCTCCTCAGCTCAGCAAGATGGCTGTGCTTCATTTAGCTTCCTGCTTTCTGTGCCATAGTTCCAGGACATGCCTCCAAATTGTAAACCACATCTTACTGGTCTTTCTTCTCTCAGGCATCACAGTCTTGTGCTGGCTATTGTCGAACACCTGAAAACATTTGTTTCATCTAGTTTGTACAGATATGCATTGTTTACCACAGGAACTATGTCCTCAGTTGTAACCAGAAGCAGAAGTGAGTTGCCTATGGATTTTAATTTTTTGCTAATACTGCCCCCAGAAGTATATTGTAAAACAGTTTTCTACAGCCTCCTATACGTATTACTTTTTTTTTTTTCCTAATCCACTCTCTGCTCCCTACCACCTGCCAAAATATTTGGTCTTCAAAGTCTTAATAAATACCAGAAACTGAAAGTATTCCCCAACACGTGGCAGGGTTTTAAAATAGAAGATATGTTTTCTGTGCTACTCTGTCATTACTTTGCCCTAGGTCATTCCATATGAATTATGTTGACCCTCCACTTACAAGTAAGATACAGCTCATTTGTTGGACGGTCTAATTCCTCATTTTCTCCACTTTGTTGGTCTGCAATTTTTCTTGGCAGGTTATCCCAACTTCAATTAAAGTTACTTCTCTCCTTCCTTTATTATACACAAATGAATCTGGGTTAGTATAACCTATTCAAACACTGCTTTTTATTTAGTGTCACTCATAGCTCTACTATTTCATTTTCCTGCTTTTCGTGTAGGGAATGATTTCTTACTTTCTTGTTGAAAAACCCAAACTTATTCATTGTGAAGTTGGGGCAAGAATCTGACTACTTCACTATATTTTCTAAGTAGTCATGTCTAAGCACTTACATAATGAAATGCATGTTATTTTGTGATAAAATGTTTTTCTTTTATTTGTCCTTTTTGAAGGCAATAAATTTATGTGTAGATATTTTATTAATATTTTCAAAATTTTATATATAAAAAGAGTATACCATTTGTTACTTCTCTTACAGTATAGTAAAAGGGGCATTACAAAATATTGGCTGGAAGACAGCATTGAGTCTTATAGGGTTAAAAGCCACTGATTTACTTAACAGCTTATTAATTGCTTTCCATGTCCAAAGCACTGTCCTTTGGAAATACAGAAGCAAAATGGATGTTGTCTATGGCCCTGGTGAGTTCACAATTTAATAGGAGAGATATCCTGGAGCTTCATGAGTATAGGTCACTTATAATATTTCTTCTCCCTAGGACAGCCATTGACACAGACAGGGTGATTAATAAATGCACATTGAATTAATGAAAGTCAGCTCTCAAATAGCTTAATAAAGGACAATAAGTAAAAAGTGAACCAATAGTGGTACAAGTGGAATACCCTAGGAGTCTAGAAAAGAAAAATATCAGATCTGATGTGACCAAAACAGGGCTCTTGGAGGAAAGGGCTTTTAATTTAAACCATGATGCATAAACCAGATTGACATAGAGGCAGATGACAGGGGGTTCCAAAGTGAAGGACAACCAAACACTCACAAATGAAAGATTACACAATATGTTGGAAGAGTAATTAGCAACCAAGTTTGTCTGAACCTTAGTACTCAAGTTCAAGTAAAGGAGTAACGAGGCTTGAAAGTTAGTGCCAGCCAGATTGCAGAAGAAACTACACCACGGACAGCAGAAACCAAGGTTCATTTCTGACACAATAAAAATAATGCCTTAGGAAGATTAATCTAGCTGTGGTAGGTAGGAAAACTATGATGTCAAGGAACAGGGCTTAACTCAGGGGATATTCTTATATCAAATGCCCCACCAAATATGTAAACCACAAAGAATCTCCTTTTTGAAACTAGTAAACCTCAGGATGACATTATTATTTTTAATATCCTGTACCTGTAAGGAGGAGATGAAGAGAAATGAGATAATATTTATGTCATATATGTGTTTAGGAAAAAAAGATACAGTGTTTGAAATAAATAACAATGTAACGGGATAATAAGGGATCATTCTAGTAACTTCAACATTTTCTTCCTCTTCATTCTCCAATACAGACACGTTTAATGTCACCCTGGTCATAAGGTGCGGGGAGCTAGGCAAAGTAACAGTAGAGTAAGTTTCAAAAAGACTGTCCTCAAAGGATTTCTTATATAAGAGAGAACAGACTCAGATACGTTGACTTTTGTTATTAATTTAAGAAATGGCCCAGGCGCAGTGGCTCATGCCTGTAATCCCAGTACTTTTGGAGGCCCAAGTGGGTAGATCACGAGGTCAGGAGTTCGAGACCAGCCTGACCAACATGATGAACCCTTGTCTCTACTAAAAATACAAAAATGTTTAACCAGGTGTGGTGCCATGGGCCTGTAATCCCAGCTACTCAGGAGGCTGAGGCAGGAGAATCACTTGAACCCAGGAAGCAGAGGTTGCAGTGAGCCAAAATCATGCCATTGCACTCCAACCTGGACGACAGAAAGAGTCTCCATCTAAAAAAAAAAGAAAAGAAAAAAAAAGTCTTAAAACTATATTGTCAGCACAAGAAGAATGTAATTGGATGGTGTTTACTGTTTTTTGTGTTTCCCTGGATACTTTAAATTTCTTCTAAGTAGCAGAGACTTGAGAGTTATTCCTCTGTTTTGGATAATTAATCTCAGGTACCTGTAAAGAAACAGACTTTAAACTATAGAAGCATCTTACGCATACCTCCCTAAAAGCCTTGGATTCAGTCAATCTCTTAAGGTTTGCCTCTACGACAACAGCTAATACCATTTTACTTATTCTAAAGCCCAGGCAGTGAGATGAAGTCCCCCTCTGCAGACCCAAGCCAAAAGGACACACTGAGGCTGGAATGTGAATTAAAATTTTCTCTGGTCAGAAGAGATGGCGAGCTTGGTAATCTTGTGGTATAATATTAGATTCTCAGCTCACACCACAGAAGTCCATTATGGGCCTCAGAAATCCCCTGGTTACTTCTGCCCCCAATTCCTATGAAAATAATTACTAGTTCATGCCCAAAGATTAAAATAGCCACAGCATAAAACAACTTCAGTGTTCCTCTTAGCCTACTTATTTGCTTAAGCCTCCTTCCAGAATATCCCATCAGTCAGAATTCCAGGCAGTGCTTAAAATGTGCGAAGTTGCTAAGCTTTCATCTCTGACTATTTTGACTAGGTCCCAGTCTCTTCCTCTAAGTGGGGTGTGATTTTTATGTTCATTCTTTCTCGTATAAATCATACCTGTCTTCCATTTAGTGTCTCCTGTTTTAGATACGTTAACCAGGCATAAGAGTGCTCCCAAACTGAGTAGAAAGAAAGAAAGAAAGAAAGAAAGAAAGAAAGAAAGAAAGAAAGA
>NW_020260558.1:0-4039 GCF_003255815.1 Theropithecus gelada
CTTCTTTCTCTTTGTTATCGGAGGATATTTCCTTTGGCCCTATAGTCTTCAAAGGGATCCGAAATATCTGTTCTGATTCCACAGAAATAAGGCTAGCAAAGATTTCCACGAAATACCGGTGTAACTCTGTGAGTGGAAGTCACACATCACAAAGCAGTTTCTCAGAAACCTTCTTTCCAGTTTTTTTCTGAGGATATTTTCTTTTTCACCATAGCCCTCTATGGGCTTCCAAATATCACTTTGCGAATTCCACAAGAAGAGGCTTACCGAGCGGCTTCTTGAGGGGAAAGCTGGAACTCTGTGAGATGAATTAACAGAACACTAAGGAGTTTCTCAGAAAATTTCTTTTCAGATTTCATCGGAGGATATTTCCTTTTTCACCATAGCCCTTTATGGGCTTCCAAATATCACTTTGCAAATTCCACAAGAACTGTCTTAGTGAAAGGCTTCTTCATGGGATAGCTGTAACTCTGTGAGATGATTTCACAGAACACAAAGAAGTTTCTCAGAATGCTTCTTTCTCTTGGTTATTGGAGGATATTTCCTTTGGCCCTATAGTGTTCCATGGGATCCGAAATATCTGTTCTCAGATTCCACAGAAATAAGGCTTGCAAAAAGATCCACGAAATACAGACGTAACTCTGCGAGTGGAAGTCACACATCACAAAACAGTTTCTCAGAAAGCTTCTTTCCAGTTTTTCTCTGAGGATATTTTCTTTTTCACCATAGCCCTCTATGGGCTTCCAAATATCACTTTGCGAATTCCACACGAACAGGCTTAGCGAGCGGCTTCTTGAAGGGAAAGCTGTAACTCTGTGAGATGAATTAACAGAACACTAAGCAGTTTCTCAGAAAGCTTCTTTCTAGATTTCATCGCAGGATATTTCTTTTTTCACCCGGCGCTCTATTGGCTTCCAATTATCACTTTGCAAATTCCAGAAGAACTGTGTTAGCGAAAGGCTTATTGAGGGGAAGCTGTAACTCTGTGAGATGATTTCACAGAACTCAAAGAAATTTCTCAGAAAGCTTCTTTCTCTTTGTTATCGGCGGATACTTCCTTTGGTCCCCTGGTCTTCAAAGGGATCCGAAATATCTGTTCTCAGATTACACAGAAATAAGGCAAGCAAAGACATCCACGAAATACAGTTGTAACTCAGTGAGTGGAAGTCACACATCACAAAGCAGTTTCTCAGAAGGCATCTTTCCAAATTTCATCAGAAGATACTTCCTTTTTCTCCATAGCCCTCTATGGGATTCCAAATATCACTTTGAAAATTCCACAAGAACTGTCTTAACGAAAGGCTTCTTGAGGGGAAAGCTCTAACTCTGAGATGATTTCAGAGAACACGAAGAAGTTTCTCAGAAAGCTTCTTTCTCTTTGTTATCGGAGGATATTTCCTTTGGCCCTAGAGTCTTCAAAGGGATCCGTAATATCTGTTCTCAGATTCCACAGAAATAAGGCTAGCAAAGAGATACACGATATACAGATATAACTCTGTGAGTGGAAGTCACACATCACAAAGCAGTTTCTTAGAAAGCTTCTTTCCAGTTTTTCTCTGAGGATATTTTCTTTTTCACCATAGCCCTCTATGGGTTTCCAAATATCACTTTGCCAATTCCACAAGAACTGTCTTAGCCAAAGGCTTCTTGAGGGGAAAGCTGAAACTCTGTGAGATGATTTGACATAACAAAAAGAAGTTTCTCAGAAAGCTTCTTTCTCTTTGTTATAGGAGAATATTTTCTTTGGCCCTCTAGTCTTCAAATGGATCCGAAATATCTGTTCTCAGACTCCACAGAAATAAGGCTAGCAAAGAGATCCACGAAATACAGATGTTACTATGTGAGTGGAAGTGAGACATCACAAAGCAGTTTCTCAGAAAGCTTCTTTTCAGTTTCTCTCGGAGGATATTTTCTTTTCCACCGCAACCCTCTAAGGGCTTACAAATATCACTTTGCGAATTCGACAAGAACACGCTTAGAGAGCGGTTTCTTGAGGGGAAAGCTGTAACTCTGTGAGATGAATTAACAGAACACTAAGGAGTTTCTCAGAAAGCTTCTTTCTTGATTTCATCGGAGGATATTTCCTTTTTCATCAGAGCCCTCTATGGGCTTCCAAATACCACTATGCAAATTCCACAAGAACTGTATTAGCGAAAGGCTTCTTGAGGGGTAAGCTGTAACTCTGTGAGATGATTTCACAGAACACTAAGAAGTTTCTCAGAAAGCTTCTTTGTCTTTGTTATCGGAGGATATTTAATTCGGCCCTATAGTCTTTAAGGGTTTCGAAATATCTCTTCTCAAATCCACAGAAATAAGGCTAGCAAAGAGATCCACGAAGTACAGATGTAACTCTGTGAGTGGAAGTCACACATCACAATGCACTTTCTGAGAAAGCTCCTTTCCAGTTTTTCTCTGAGGATATTTTCTTTTTCACCATAGCCCTCTAAGGGCTTCCAAATATATCTTTGCGAATTCCACAAGAACAGGCTTAGGGAGCGGCTTCTTGAGGGGAAAGCTGTAAGTCTGTGAGATGAATTAACAGAGCACTAACCAGTTTCTCAGAAAGCTTCTTTCCAGATTTCATCGGAAGATATTTCCTTTTACACCAGCGCCATCCATGGGCTTCCGAATATCACTTTGCAAATTCCACAAGAACTGTCTTAGCGAAAGGCTTCTTCAGGGGAAAGCTGTAACTCTGTGAGATGATTTCACAGAACACAAAGAAGTTTCTCAGAAAGCTCTTTTCTCTTTTTTATCGCAGGATATTTGCTTTCGCCCTAGAGTCCTCCAAGGGATCCGAAATATCTGCGCTCAGATTCCACAGAAATAAGGCTAGCAAAGAGATCCACGAAATACAGATGTAACTCTGTGAGTGGAAGTCACACATCAGAAAGCAGTATCTCAGAAAGCTTCTTTCCAGTTTTTCTCGGATGAGATTTTGTTTTTCACCATAGCCCTCTATGGGCTTCCAAATGTCTCTTTGAGAATTCCACAACAACAGGCTTAGCCAGCGACGTCTTCAGGGGAATGCTGTAACTCTGTGAGATGAATTAACAGAACACTAAGCAGTTTCTCAGAAAGCTTCTATCCAGTTTTCATCGGAGGATATTTCCTTTTTCACGATAGCCCTCTAGGGGCTTCCAAATATCACTTTTCAAATTCCACAAGAACTGTCTTAGCGAAAGGCTTCTTGAGGGGAAAGCTGTAACTCTGTGAGATGATTTCACAGAACACAAAGAAGTTTCTCAGAAAGCTTCTTTCTCTTTGTTATCAGAGCATATTTCCTTTGGCCCTAGACTCTTCAAAGGGATCCGCAATATCTGTTCTCCGATTCCACAGAAATAAGGCTAGCAAAGAGATCCACGAAATACAGACGTAACTCTGTGAGTGGAAGTCTCACATCACAAAGCCGTTTCTTAGAAAGCTTCTTTCCAGTTTTTCTCTGAGGATATTTGTTCGTTCAGCAGAGCCCTCTATGGGCTTCCACATATCTCTTTGCGAATTATACAAGAACAGGCTTAGCGAGCGACTTCTTGAGGGGAAAGTTGTACCTCTGTGAGATGAATTAACAGAACACTAAGCAGTTTCTCAGAAAGCTTATTTCCAGATTTCCTCGGAGGATATTTCCTTTTTCACCGTAGCCCTCTATGGGCTTCCAAATATCACTTTCCAAATTCCACAAGAACTGTCTTAGCAAAAGGCTTCTTTAGGGGTAAGATGTAACTCTGTGAGATCATTTCACAGAACACGAAGCAGTTTCTCAGAAAGCTTCTTTCTCTTTCTTATAGGAGGATATTTCCTTCGGCCGTAGAGTCTTCAAAGGGATCCGAAATATCTGTTCTCAGATTCCACAGAAATAAGGCTAGCAAAGAGATCCACGAAATACAGATGTAACTCTGTGAGTGAAAGTCACACATCACAAAGCAGTTTCTCAGAAAGCTTCTTTCCAGTTTTTCTCTGAGGATATTTTCTTTTTCACCGTAGCCCTCTAAGGGCTTCCAAATATGACTTTGCGAATTCCACAAGAACAGGCTTAGTG
>NW_020260559.1:0-4039 GCF_003255815.1 Theropithecus gelada
AATAATAATAATGCAAAATACAAATGTGTACAAAGTAAAAAGCCAGCCCCCCACCACCCAACCTCATTCACTGAACACCTAGCATCTGTGGGCTCTGTGTCCCCTGTCCTTCTCTGAGGATTCAGTGGGAAACAAGGTGGTTCCTGCCTGCATGGGACATGGGAGGGGCAGACAACCATCGAGTAGATACATAAAGTGATTTCAGAAAGTGAGAAGTGGAAGCAGTAACACAGAATCATTTTATGAACAGTGACAGGGTATCTCTTTGGACGAGGTGGTCAAGGGAGGAACAAAGATCTGAATGGTGAGAAGGAGGTTGTCAGGTTAAGATCAAGGAACAAGTACTCCAGGTGAGGAACTGGCAAGGAGAAGGGTGTGGAGCTTCAGCCTGCTTACTGAACAAGGGCAGCAGCCTTGGGGCAGGGAGAGAAGGGCTTCGCCACCCCCATCTTTCTTACTCCCCAGGGATTGCTGAGGTGACAGTTTTGGTTATGCTACAACACAGATTTCTAGGAGCACACAAACATGCATCTAATTTTCTTTCTTTCCTCTTTCTCTTCCTCCCTCCCTCTCTCCTTTCTTTCTCCCTCCCTCCCTCCCTCCCTTCCTTCCTCCCTCCATCCCTCCCTTTCTCTCTTTCTCTCTTGCTTTTCTTGCTTTCCTCTCCCTCCCTCTCTGTCTCTTTCTCACTTTCTTCCATTTTTGAGATGGAGTTTCACTCTTGTTGCCCAGGCTGAAGTGCAATGGCGCCATCTCGGCTCGCTGCAACCTCCACCTGCCGGGTTCCAGTGATTCTCCTGCCTTAGCCTCCCGAGTGGCTGGGATTACAGGTGCCTGCCACCATGCCCAGATAATTTATGTATTTTAGTAGAGACGGGATTTAATCATGTTGGCCAGGCTGATCTTGAACTCCTGACCTCAGGTGATCCACCTGCCTCGACCTCCCAAAGTGCTGGGATTACAGACACGAGCCACCGCGCCCAGCCCATTTCTTTTTTTTCTTTTTTCTTTTTTTTTTTTTTTTTGAGACAGAGTCTCACTCTGTCACCCAGGCTGGAGTGCAGTGGTACAATCTAGAGTCACTGCAACCTCTGCCTTTCAGGTTCAAGCGATTCTCCTGCCTCAGCCTCCTGAGTAGCTGGGATTACAGGTGTGCGCCACTGTGCCTAGGTAATTTTTTGTATTTTTAGTAGAGACGAGGTTGCACCATGTAGCCAGGCTGGTCTAGAACTCCTGACCTCAAGTGATCCACCCGCCTTGGCCTCCCAAAGTGCCAGGATTATAGGCATGAGCTACTGCGCCTGGCCTAATTGTCTTCCTTTCAACTCTTAAAAACAAAAAAACAAAACTTTCTCCTGTGTTCCAAGTTGGTCTGTTCACTGGGTTCAGGCCTGGGAAGAAACACGAAATGCAGAGTCACAGACTTTGGCCCTGCAAGAGAGAGCCCGACTCATTTGGGGACTCACTTGCAAAACTGGTTTTGTGTTACAAGCATGAAGCACAAGTAGGGGTGGGAAGGGCGACTGGGAGACCAGAGGTTCAGCTGCATTTCACAGAATCCAAGAATGTCTGATACTGTCCACTTTTCAAGGTCACTGGAAACCTAACCCCTTAGGTTCTGGTCCCAGCTCTGCCATCTGTCTGTGAGCTCTCCATTCAATTATTTTTCTCTCTGGGCTCAGTCTCCCAATATTCAAAATGTGAATTTTCACAAAGTGAACATACTCATGCAACCAGCACCCAGACCAAGAAAAAACAATTTCCAAAAACCCCCCACAGCCTGTCCACTCCCAGTCACTTACCACCCAAAAGGTAACTATCTTGACTTCAAATTGCATCGTTTTACTTGTTTTTGAACTGTATATAAACAGAATAATATAGCATGCACTCTTTCATGCCTTGCTGCTTTTGCTCAAAATTGTATTTGATACATTTATGTTGCTACGTGTAGTTGTGGTTAACTCATTCTCACACCTTTAATATTCCATTATATAAACAGACCACATTTTACTGTTGATGAACATTTGGGTTATCTCCAGTTTTGTTTATTACATTTCTTTTTTCTTTTTTTTGGAGATGAATTCTCACTCTGTCACCCAGGTTGGAGTGCAGCGGCACCATCTCGGCTCACTGCAACCTCCCACCTCCTGGTTTCAAGCAATTCTCCTGCCTCAGTCTCTCAAGTAGCTGGGATTACAGGTGCCTGCCACCACGCCCGGATAATCTGTGTATTTTAGTAGAGATGGTATTTCATCATGTTGGCCAGGCTGGTCTTGAACTCCGGAGCTCAAGTGATCCGCCCACCTCAGCCTCCCAAAGTGCTGGGATTACAGGCGTGAGCCATCATGCCCAGCCTTATTACATATAAAATGCTGCTTATTACATATAAAATGCTTATAAAATGCTGCTATGAACACTGTTGAACATGTCTCTTGATGAACATAGGTGCTGTTGGGTAAATACCTAGGTGTGGAATCACAGGGTCATAAGATATGCAAATGTTCAGCTTTAGTAGAGCCAGACATTTTTTTTGTTTGTTTGTTTGGAGACAGGATCTTCCTTTGTAGCCCAGGCCGGAGTGCAGGCCAAACATGGCTCACTGCAGCCTCTACCTCCTGGACTCAGGCAGTCCTCCTGCCTCAGCCTCCCAAGTAGCTGGGACCACAGATGTGTGTCACCATGCCCCGCTGATGTTATTTTTATTTTTATTTATTTTTTTGAGGCGGAGTCTCGCTCTGTTGCCCAGGCTGGAGTGCAGTGGCCGGATCTCAGCTCACTGCAAGCTCCGCCTCCTGGGTTTACGCCATTCTCCTGCCTCAGCCTCCCGAGTAGCTGGGACTACAGGCGCCCGCCACCTCGCCCGGCTAGTTTTTTGTATTTTTAGTAGAGACGGGGTTTCACCGTGTTAGCCAGGATGGTCTCGATCTCCTGACCTCGTGATCCGCCCGTCTCGGCCTCCCAAAGTGCTGGGATTACAGGCTTGAGCCACCGCGCCCGGCCGGTATTTTAATTTTATCATCACTGGAGTATTGGAGAATTGGTACTGAGCAAAAGAGATACAGATCAAAGACAGAAAATTTCAATTAAACACCATTTAGTTCTAAGTTTGGCCAGGAAGTTGCCATATAAACTCATTAGGTAATTGGTAATTTATTTTTATGTAAATATGTAACACATACATGTATACTTACAGATTTTTTTTTTTTTTTTTTTTTGAGACAGAGTTTCGCTCTTGTCGCCCAGGCTGGAGTGCAGTGGCATGATCTCTGCTCACTGCAACCTCTGCCTCCTAGATTCAAGTGATATTCCTGCCTCAGCCTCCCCAGTAGCTCAAATTACAGGCACCTGCCCCAATGCCTGGCTAATTTTTGTATTTTTAGTAGAGGTGGCTTTTCACCATGTTGGCCAGGCTGGTCTTGAACTCCTGACCTCAGGTGATCCATCCACCTAGGTCTCCCAAAGTGCTGGGATTACAGGCGTGAGCCACCACGCCCGGTCACTTACGGATTTTTCTATCTTTAGCTAGTAAAAAGCCTATAACAATCTTCAACCCAGAAAAATGGGCACTTCTAGCGGCTAGACTGTGGCCTTGAAATACCATTTCCCACTAAAAGAACCCAACAGTTCACAAATTTATGGCTAAAAGCTTGGTACAGGAAATGTACAAGATAAGCCTGGAACACTTTGTCATATCAGATGGGAAAAAACTAGCAATAAAATAACTGTCTAAGGCTGGGTGTGGTGGTTCATGCCTGTAATCCCAGCACTTTGGGAGGCTGAGGTGGGCGGATCACCTGAGGTCGGGAGTTCAAGACCAGCCTGACCAACATGGTAAAACCCCGTCTCTACTAAAACAAAATTAGCCAGGCGTGGTGGCGCATGCCTGTAATCCCAGCTACTCAGGAGGCTGAGGCAGGAGAATCGCCTGAACCTGGGAGGCAGAGGTTGCAGTGGGCGGAGATCACGGTGAGCTGAGATTGCACCACTGCACTCCAGCCTGGGCAACAAGAGCAAAACTCCGTCTCAAAAAAAAAAAAAA
>NW_020260560.1:0-4038 GCF_003255815.1 Theropithecus gelada
GTGGATCTCTTTTGTAGCCTTATTTCTGTGGAATCTGAGAACAGATATTTCGGATCCCGTTGAAGACTATAGGGCCAAGGGAAACATTCTCCGATAACAAAGAGAAAGAAGCTTTCTGAGAAACTCCTTTGGGTTCTGTGAAATCATCTCACAGAGTTACATCTGTATTTCGTGGATCTCTTTGCTAGCCTTATTCCTGTGGAATCTGAGAACAGATATTTCGCATCCCTATGAAGACTATAGCGCCAAAGGAAATATCCTCCGATAACAAAGAGAAAGATGCTTTCTGAGAAACTTCTTTGTGTTCTGTGAAATCATCTCACAGAGTTAAAATTTCCCATTAAGAAGCCTTTCGCTAAGACTGTTCTTGTGGAATTGGCAAAGGGATATTTTGAAGCCCATAGAGGGCTATGGTGGAATACGAAATATTCTCAGATGAAATCTGGAAAGAAGCTTTCAGAGAAACTGCTCTGTGATGTGTGACTTCCACTCACAGAATTACATCTGTATTTCGTGGATCTCTTTGCGAGCCTTGTTTCTGTGGAATCTGAGAATAGATATTTCGGGTCCCTTTGAAGACTATAGGGCCAAAGAAAATATCCTCTAATAACAAAGAGAAAGAAGCTTTCTGAGAAACTTCTTTGTGTTCTGTGAAATCATCTCAGAGAGTTACAGCTTTGCCCTCAAGAAACCTTTCGCTAAGACGGTTCCTGTGGAATTGGCAAAGTGATATTTGGAAGCCAATAGAGGGCTATGATGAAAAAGGAAATATCCTCAGATGAAATCTGGAAAGAAGCTTTTTGAGAAACTGCTTAGAGGTCTGTTAATTCATCCTACAGTGTAACATCTGTATTTCGTGCATCTCTTTGCTAGCCTTATTTCTGTGAAATCTAAGAACAGATATTTCGGATCCCTTTGAAGACTATAGGGCCAAAGAATTCTCCTCCGATAACAAAGAGAAAGAATCCTTCTGTGAAACTACTTTGTGTTCTGTGAAATCATCTCACAGAGTTACAGCTTTCCCCTCAAGAAGCCTTTGTCTACGACAGTTCCTGTGGAATTGGCAAAGTGATATTTGGAAGCCCATAGAGGGCTCTGGTGAAAAAGGAAATATCCTCAGATGAAATCTGGAAAGAAGCTTTCTGAGAAACTGCTTAGTGTTCTGTTAATTCGTCTCACAAATTACATCTGTATTTCGTGGATCTCTTTGCTAGCCTTATTTCTGTGGAATCTGAGAACAGATATTTCGGATCCCTTTGAAGAGTATAGGGCCAAAGGAAATATCCTCCGATAACAAAGAGAAAGAAGCTTTCTGAGAAACTTCTTTGTGTTCTGTGAAATCATCTCACAGAGCTACAGCTTTCCCCTCAAGAATCCTTTCGCTAAGACAGTTCTTGTGGAATTGGTAAAGTGATATTTGGAAGCCCATAGAGGGCTACGGTGCAAAAAGGCAATATCTTCAGATGAAATCTGGAAAGAATCTTTCTGAGAAACTGCTCTGTTATTGGTGACTTTCACTCACGCAGTTACATCTGTATTTCGTGTGTCTCTTTGCTAGACTTATTTCTGTGGATTCTGAGAACAGATATTTCGGATCCCTTTGAAGACTATAGGGCCAAAGGAAACATCCTCTGATAACAAAGAGATAGAAGCTTTCTGAGAAACTTCTTTGTGTTCTGTGAAATCATCTCACAGAGTTACAGCTTTCCCCTGAAAAAGCCTTTCACTAAGACAGTTCTTGTGGAATTGGCAAAGTGATATTTGGAAGCCCATAGAGGGCTATGGTGAAAAAGGAATTATCATCGGATGAAATCTGGAAAGAAGCTGTCTGAGAAACTGCTCTGTTATGGGTGACTTTCACTCACAGATTTACATATGCATTTCCTAGATCTCTTTGCTAGCCTTATTTCTGTGGAATCTGAAAACAGATATTTTGGATCCCTTTGAAGACTACAGGGCCAAAGGAAATATCCTCCGATAACAAAGAGAAAGAAGCTTTCTTGGAAACTTCTTTGTGTTCTGTGAAATCATCTCACAGAGCTACAGCTTTCCCCTCAAGGAGCCTTTCGCTAAGACAGTTCTTGTGGAATTGGCAAAGTGATATATGGAAGCCCATAGAGGGTATGGTGAAAAAGGAAATATCCTCAGATGAAATCTGGAAAGAAGCTTTCTGAGAAAGTGTGCTGTGATGTGTGACTTCCACTCAAAGAGTTAAATCTGTATTGCGTGCATATCTTTGCTAGCCTTATTTCTGTGGAATGTGAGAACAGATATTTCGGATCCCTTTGAAGACTATAGGGCCAAAGGAAATATCCTCCGATAACAAAGAGAAAGAAGCTTTCGGAGAAAGTTCTTTGTGTTCTTTGAAATCATGTCACAGAGTTACAGCTTTCCCCTCAAGAAGCCTTTCACTAAGACAGTTCTTGTGGAATTGGCATAGTGATATTTGGAAGCTCATAGAGGGCTATGGTGAAAAAGGAAATATCCACAGTTTAAATCTGGAAAGAAGCTTTCTGAGAAACTGCTTAGTGTTCTCTTAATTCATCTCACAGAGTTACATCTGTATTTCGTGGATCTCTTGGCTAGCCTTATTTCTGTGGAATCTGAGAGCAGATATTTCGGATCCCTTTGAAGACTATAGGGCCAAAAGAAATATCCTCCGATAACAAAGAGAAAGAAGCTTTCTGAGAAACTTCTTTGTGTTCTGTGAAATCATGTCACAGATTTACAGCTTTCCCCTCAAGAAGCCTTTCGCTAAGGCAGTTCTTGAAGGATTGCCAAAGTGATATTTGGAAGCCCACAGAGGGCTACGGTGAAAAAGGAAATATCCTCAGATGAAAACTGGAAATAAGCTTTCTAAGAAACTGCTCTGTGATGTGTGACTTCCACTGACAGAGTTACATGTGCATTTCCTAGATCTCTTTGCTCGCCTTATTTCTGTGGAATCTGAGAACAGATATTTCGGATCACTTTGAAGACTATAGGGCCAAAGGAAATATACTCCGATAACAAAGAGAAAAAAGCTTTCTGAGAAACTACTTTGTGTTCTGTAAAATCATCTCACAGAGTTACAGCTTTTCCCTCAAGAAGCCTTTCGCTGAGACTTTTCCTGTTGAATTGGCAAAGTGATATTTGGAAGCCCTTAGAGGGCTTTCGTGTAAAAGGAAATATCCTCAGATGAAATCTGGAAAGAAGCTTTCTGAGAAACTGCTCTGTGACGTGTGACTTCCACTCACAGAGTTACATCTGTGTTTCGTGAATCTCTTTGCTAGCCTTATTTCTGTGGAATCTGAAAACAGATATTTCGGATCCCTTTGAAGACTATAGGGCCAAAGGAAATATCCTTCGATAACAAAGAGAAAGAAGCTTTCTGAGAAACTTCTTTGTGTTCTGTGAAATCATCTCATAGAGTTACAGCTTTCCCCTCAAGAAGACTTTGGCTAAGACAGTTCTTGTGGAATTGGCAAAGTGATATTTGGAAGCCCTTAGAGGGCTATGGTGAAAAAGGAAATATCCTCAGTTGAAATCTGGAAAGAAGCTTTCTGAGAAACTGCTCTGTGATGTGTGACTTCCACTCACAGTGTTACATCTGTGTTTCGTGGATCTCTTTGCTAGCCTTATTTCTGTGGAATCTGAGAACAGATATTTCGGAGCCCTTTGAAGACTATAGGGACAAAGGAAATATCCTCCGATAACAAAGAGAAAGAAGCTTTCTGAGAAACTTCTTTGTGTTCTGTGAAATCATCTCACAGAGTTAAAATTTCCCGTCAAGAAGCCTTTCGCTAAGAAAGATCTTGGGGAATTGGCAAAGGGATATTGGAAGCCCATAGAGGGCTATGGTGGAAAATGAAATATTCTCAGATGAAATCTGGAGAGAAGCTTTCTGAGAAACTGCTCTGTGATGTGTGACTTCCACTCACAGAGTTACATCTGTATTTCGTGGATCTCTTTGCTAGCCTTCTTTCTGTGGAATCTGAGAACAGATATTTCGGATCCCTTTGAAGACTATATTGCCAAAGGAAATATCCTCCGATAACA
>NW_020260561.1:0-4036 GCF_003255815.1 Theropithecus gelada
TATTTCACTGAGCAGTGGTTTGTAGTTCTCCTTGAAGAGGTCCTTTATATCCCTTGTAAGTTGGATTCCTAGGTATTTGATTCTCTTGGAAGCAATTGCGAATGGAAGTTCATTCATGATTTGGCTCTGTGTTTGTCTGTTATTGGTGTATAAGAATGCTTGTGATTTTTGCACATTAATTTTGTATCCTGAGACTTTGCTGAAGTTGCTTATCAGCTTAAGGAGATTTTGGGCTGAGACAATGGGGTTTTCTACATATACAATCATGTCATCTGCAAAGAGGGACAATTTGACTTCTTCTTTTCCTAACTGAATACCCTTGATTTCTTTCTCTTGCCTAATTGCCCTAGCCAGAACTTCCAACACTATGTTGAATAGGAGTGGTGAGAGAGGGCATCCCTGTCTTGTGCCAGTTTTCAAAGGGAATTTTTCCAGTTTGTGCCCATTCAGTATGATATTGGCTGTGGGTTTGTCATAAATAGCTCTTATTATTTTGAGGTACGTTCCTTCAGTACCGAATTTATTGAGCGTTTTTAGCATGAAGGGCTGTTGAATTTTGTCAAAAGCCTTTTCTGCATCTATTGAGATAATCATGTGGTTCTTGTCTTTGGTTCTGTTTATATGCTGGATTATGTTTATTGATTTGCGAATGTTGAACCAGCCTTGCATCCCAGGGATGAAGCCCACTTGATCATGGTGGATAAGCTTTTTGATGTGTTGTTGAATCCGGTTTGCCAGTATTTTATTGAGGATTTTTGCATCGATGTTCATCAGGGATATTGGTCTAAAATTCTCTTTTTTTGTTGTGTCTCTGCCAGGCTTTGGTATCAGGATGATGTTGGCCTCATAAAATGAGTTAGGGAGGATTCCCTCTTTTTCTATTGATTGGAATAGTTTCAGAAGGAATGGTACCAACTCCTTCTTGTACCTCTGGTAGAATTCAGCTGTGAATCCATCTGGTCCTGGACTTTTTTTGGTTGGTAGGCTATAAATTATTGCCTCAATTTCAGAGCCTGCTATTGGTTTATTCAGGGATTCAACTTCTTCCTGGTTTAGTCTTGGAAGAGTGTAAGTATCCAGGAAATTATCCATTTCTTCTAGGTTTTCCAGTTTATTTGCGTAGAGGCGTTTATAGTATTCTCTGATGGTAGTTTGTATTTCTGTGGGGTCGGTGGTGATATCCCCTTTATCATTTTTAATTGCATCGATTTGATTCTTCTCTCTTTTCTTCTTTATTAGTCTTGCTAGTGGTCTGTCAATTTTGTTGATCTTTTCAAAAAACCAACTCCTGGATTCATTGATTTTTTGGAGGGTTTTTTGTGTCTCTATCTCCTTCAGTTCTGCCCTGATGTTAGTTATTTCTTGCCTTCTGCTAGCTTTCAAATGTGTTTGCTCTTGCTTCTCTAGTTCTTTTAATTGCGATGTTAGAGTGTCAATTTTTGATCTTTCCTGCTTTCTCTTGTGGGCATTTAGTGCTATAAATTTCCCTCTACACACTGCTTTAAATGTGTCCCAGAGATTCTGGTATGTTGTATCTTTGTTCTCATTGGTTTCAAAGAACATCTTTATTTCTGCCTTCATTTCGTTATGTACCCAATAGTCATTCAGGAGCTGGTTGTTCAGTTTCCATGTAGTTCAACGGTTTTGATTGAGTTTCTTAGTCCTGAGTTCTAGTTTGATTGCACTGTGGTCTGAGAGACAGTTTGTTATAATTTCTGTTCTTGTATATTTGCTGAGGAGTGATTTACTTCCAATTACGTGGTCAATTTTGGAGTAAGTACGATGTGGTGCTGAGAAGAATGTATATTCTGTTGATTTGGGGTGGAGAGTTCTATAGATGTCTATTAGGTCTGCTTGCTGCAGAGATGAGTTCAATTCCTGGATATCCTTGATAACTTTCTGTCTTGTTGATCTGTCTAATGTTGACAGTGGAGTGTTGAAGTCTCCCATTATTATTGTATGGGAGTCTAAGTCTCTTTGTAAGTCTCTAAGGACTTGCTTTATGAATCTGGGTGCTCCTGTATTGGGTGCATATATATTTAGGAGAGTTAGCTCTTCCTGTTGAATTAATCCCTTTACCATTATGTAATGGCCTTCTTTGTCTCTTTTGATCTTTGATGGTTTAAAGTCTGTTTTATCAGAGACTAGTATTGCAACCCCCGCTTTTTTTTGTTCTCCATTTGCTTGGTAAATCTTCCTCCATCCCTTTATTTTGAGCCTATGTATGTCTCTGCGTGTGAGATGGGTCTCCTGAATACAGCAGACTGATGGGTCTTGACTCTTTATCCAGTTTGCCAGTCTGTGTCTTTTAATTGGAGCATTTAGTCCATTTACATTTAAGGTTAAGATTGTTATGTGTGCACTTGATCCTGCCATTATGATATTAACTGGTTATTTTGCTCGTTAGTTGATGCAGTTTCTTCCTAGCCTCGATGGTCATTACATTTTGGCATGTTTTTGCAATGGCTGGTACCGGTTGTTCCTTTCCATGTTGAGTGCTTCCTTCAGGGTCTCTTGTAAAGCAGGCCTAGTGGTGACAAAATCTCTAAGCATTTGCTTATCTGTAAAGGATTTTATTTCTCCTTCACTTATGAAACTTAGTTTGGCTGGATATGAAATTCTGGGTTTAAAATTCTTTTCTTTAAGAATGTTGAATATTGGCCCCCACTCTCTTCTGGCTTGTAGAGTTTCTGCCGAGAGATCTGCTGTGAGTCTGATGGGCTTCCCTTTGTGGGTAACCCGACCTTTCTCTCTGGCTGCCCTTAAGATTTTTTCCTTCATTTCAACTTTGGTGAATCTGGCAATTATGTGTCTTGGAGTTGCTCTTCTCGAGGAGTATCTTTGTGGCGTTCTCTGTATTTCCTGGATTTGAATGTTGGCCTGCCCTACTAGGTTGGGGAAGTTCTCCTGGATGATATCCTGAAGAGTGTTTTCCAACTTGGTTCCATTTTCCCCCTCACTTTCAGGCACCCCAATCAGACGTAGATTTGGTCTTTTTACATAATCCCATACTTCTTGCAGGCTTTGTTCATTTCTTTTTCTTCTTTTTTCTTTTGGTTTCTCTTCTCGCTTCATTTCATTCATTTGATCCTCAATTGCTGATACTCTTTCTTCCAGTTGATCGAGTCGGTTACTGAAGCTTGTGCATTTGTCACGTATTTCTCGTGTCATGGTTTTCATCTCTTTCATTTCGTTTATGACCTTCTCTGCATTAATTAGTCTAGCCGTCAATTCTTCCACTTTTTTTTCAAGATTTTTAGTTTCTTTGCGCTGGGTACGTAATTCCTCCTTTAGCTCTGAGAAATTTGATGGACTGAAGCCTTCTTCTCTCATCTCGTCAAAGTCATTCTCCGTCCAGCTTTGATCCGTTGCTGGCGATGAGCTGCGCTCCTTTGCCGGGGGAGATGCGCTCTTGTTTTTTGAATTTCCAGCTTTTCTGCCCTGCTTTTTCCCCATCTTTGTGGTTTTATCTGCCTCTGGTCTTTGATGATGGTGATGTACTGATGGGGTTTTGGTGTAGGTGTCCTTCCTGTTTGATAGTTTTCCTTCTAACAGTCAGGACCCTCAGCTGTAGGTCTGTTGGAGATTGCTTGAGGTCCACTCCAGACCCTGTTTGCCTGGGTATCAGCAGCAGAGGCTGCAGAAGATAGAATATTTCTGAACAGCAAGTGTACCTGTCTGATTCTTGCTTTGGAAGCTTCCTCTCAGGGGTGTACTCCACCCTGTGAGGTGTGGGGTTTCAGACTGCCCCTAGTGGGGGATGTCTCCCAGTTAGGCTACTCAGGGGTCAGGGACCCACTTGAGCAGGGAGTCTGTCCCTTCTCAGATCTCAACCTCCGTGTTGGGAGATCCACTGCTCTCTTCAAAGCTGTCAGACAGAGTCGTTTGCGTCTGCAGAGGGTTCTGCTGCGTTTATTTTTTACTGTGCCCTGTCCCCAGAGGTGGAGTCTACAGAGACAGGCAGGTTTCCTTGAGCTGCTGTGAGCTCCACCCAGTTGGAGCTTCCCAGCAGCTTTGTTTACCTACTTAAGCCTCA
>NW_020260562.1:0-4036 GCF_003255815.1 Theropithecus gelada
CTTTTTTTTTTTAAATAGAGACAGGGTCTCTGTGTTGCACAGGCTGTCTTGAACTCCGGGCCTCCCAAAAGTAATCCTGCCTTGGCCTCCCAAAGTGCTGGGATTACAGGGATGAGCCACTGCACCCAGCCTCATCCCCTTCTCTTCTTGCCCTATCATACTGAGGTGTCACTGTCAACTTATGTCTCTCCTACTAGTGAGCTCCAGGAGGACCAGAATGGTCTTTCACTCTCTTATCCTCAGACCCAGCAGGATAAGCTCACAGCAGCAAGAAATGTTTGCTAAACCAATGAGCAAATGCATGCTAACAGTGAAAACTACTTACGACACTGTTTCAAGGAAGACTAGAATGTAAAGTTGCCTATATGCTATTTTTAGATGTATATTGATTGAGGAAAGAACTCAAATATCTTTTATAATTCTGTTTCACTGAATCTATAATAATATTCTTTTTTTTTTTTTTTTTTTTGAGTTGGAGTCTCTGTCACCCAGGCTGAAGTGCAGTGGCGTGATCTGGGCTCACTGCAAGCTTCGCATCCCGGGTTCACGCCATTCTCCTGCCTCAGCCTCCTGAGTAGCTGGGACTACAGGTGCCCGCCACCATACCTCGCTAGTTTTTTTGTATTGTTTTAGTAGAGATGCGGTTTCACTGTATTAGCCAGGATGGTCTCCATCTCCTGCCCTCGTGATCCACCTGTCTCAGCCTCCCAAAGAGCTGGGATTATAGAAGTGAGCCACTGTGCCCCGTCTTAATATTCTAATATTCAAAATACAACATAGCTCAAGGAGCTATGGTGTTTATGGCCTAACTCTGCAAGGGGTTTCCTAGGTCTCAGCTGAAATAGATAAAAATCAGTCAGGCCAGGCGTGGTGGCTCACGCCTGTAATCCCAGCACTTTGGGAGACCGAGGTGGGCGGATAATGAGGTCTAGGAGTTCGAGACCAGCCTGACCAATATGCTGAGATGAGTCAATATGGCTCCTTCTCTACTAAAAATACAAAAATTCGCCGGCTGTGGTGGCTTGCACCTGTAGTCCCAGCTACTTGGGAGGCTGAGGCAGAAGAATCACTTGAACCTAGGAGGTGGAAGTTGCCACTGCACTCCAGCCTGGGTGACAGAGCCAGACTCCATCTCAAAAAAAAAAAAAAAAAAAGGCCGGGCGCGGTGGCTCAAGCCTGTAATCCCAGCACTTTGGGAGGCCGAGACGGGTGGATCACGAGGTCGGGAGATCGAGACCATCCTGGCTAACACGGTGAAACCCCGTCTCCACTAAAAAAATACAAAAAACTAGCCAGGCGAGGTGGCGGGCGCCTGTAGTCCCAGCTACTCAGGAGGCTGAGGCAGGAGAATGGCGTGAACCCGGGAGGCGGAGCTTGCAGTGAGCTGAGATCCGGCCACTGCACTCCAGCCTGGGCGACAGAGCGAGACTCCGTCTCAAAAAAAAAAAAAAAAAAAAAAAAAAAGAAGGGCTGGGCGCAGTGGCTCATGCCTATAATCCCAGGACTTTGGGAGGCAGAGGTGGGCGGACCACGAGGTCAGGAGATCGAGACCACGGTGAAACCCCATCTCTACTAAAAATACAAAAAATTAGCTGGGCCTGGTGGTGGGCGTCTGTAGTCCCAGCTACTCAGGAGGCTGAGGCAGGAGAATGGCACGAACCTGAGAGGTGGAGCTTGCAGTGGGTGGAGATCGCGCCACTGTACTCCAGCCTGGATGAGAGAGCGAGACTCTGTCTCAAAAAAAAAAAAAAAGAAAGGAAAAGAAAAAATCAGTCAATTATTAGCCAGGCATGGTATGGTGGCACATGCCTGTAATCCCAGCTACTCAGGAGGCTGAGGCAGGAGAATCACTCGAACCTGGGAGGCAGAGGTTGCAGTGAGCCAAGATCGTGCCACTGCACTCTGGCCTGGGTGACAGAGTGAGACTGTCTCAAACAAACAACAACAAATATCAGTCAATCCTCCTGACTCTAGGATCAAGACAGCTGTACTCACAGTACCTTATAAATGGCTGGTGCTCAACATACAGTAGTTGAATAAACAAACTTTTTTTAAATCAGTGGTTCCCAAACCTGGATGCTCGTCAGAACTTCTACAGATTTTGTAAAAATGAAGCTCCCTGAAAGCCCACTCCATTCACATCTCTCAAATCAGAATCTCCAAGTGTTTTCTTTTACCTTGGCCAATCAAATGTGTGAGGCTGCTTAGTGGACTGACGTTCAGAAAGTGGCTTTATACAAATGTAGGTGCTCACTCAGTTTCACATGATCAACAACATAGAGTAAAAGCACTCTGCTAGATACCGTGGGGAAGAAAGGTCAATCAGGGTTGGACCTTGACTAAAGGTATAAGAGCAAGTAAGCAGGAGTGGATTCTGAAAACCTCCTACACCTCCTCTCCCCTATCCTCTCCTCTACTGGCCTTTCTTCTTAAGGAGCTGGGAAGACTGAAGTGGTCTGAAGATAAATGCCGCTCCACCCCCTGCATTGCTACAATAGCCTGTCTTCCCACCTATCACCAGCTCCTCTTAGAGCCAAGCTTCGATTTCTGTGCTGGAGCCACTTCTTTTCACCTTAAGGACATCATTTCAAGAATTCTCCCATCTTTCTCCTACCTCATCATTTTAAAATTTATCTGTTGCATCATTCCCATTGGCATGCAAACATACTTTTATTTCTCTCAGCCTTTTAAACCCTCTAGACTCCCACCAGACATATTTGGAACAACTTGAGCACTGGTAATAATCATTGCCCTAATAAGAAGACAATACATTAAAACCTATCATTAAAGCCTATAGTGATGCTCAGAAAAGAGGAAGAATTTAATTTACTTGAGATGGAGTTTCGCTCTTGTTGCTCAGGATGAAGTGCAATGGCACGATCTTGGCTCACTGCAACCTCCACCTCCTGGGTTCAAGCGACTTTCGTGCCTCAGCCTCCTGAGTAGCTAGGATTACAGGCATGTGTCACCACGCCCTAATTTTGTATTTTTAGTAGAGATGGGTTTCACCATGTTGATCAGCATGGTCTCCTGACCTCACGTGATCCACCCACCTCTGCCTCCCAAAGTGCTGGGATTACAGGTGTGAGCCACCGCACACAGACTCTTTTTTTTGTTTTTTTTTTTTTTGAGACAGAGTTTCACTCCGTTGCCCAGACTGGAGTGCAATGGCGTGATCTCGGCTCACCCCAACTTCCGCCTCCCGGGTTCAAGCGATTCTCCTGCCTCAGCCTGCCAAATAGCTGGGATTACAGGCATGTGTCACCACGTCCAGCTAATTTTTTTTTTTTTGAGACGGAGTTTCGCTCTTGTTGCCCAGGCTGGAGTGCAATGGCATGATCTTGGCTCACTGCAACCACTGCCTCCCGGGTTCAAGTGATTCTCCTGCCTCAGCCTCCTGAGTAGCTGAGATTATAGGCATGCACCACCATGCTCAGCAAATTTTGTATTTTTAGTAGAAACGAGGTTTCTCCATGTTGGTCAGGCTGGTCTCCAGCTCCTGACCTCAGGTAATCCGCCCGCCTCGGCCTCCCAAAGCGCTGGGATTACAGGTGTAAGCCACCACGTCTGGCTTTCTGATTTAATTTTTTAAAACCTAATAAACAGTTTGGGGATAACTGGGAAAATGTAAACACTCACTGGATATCACACAGTATTAGGAAATAGTTAATTTTAACAGATATGATAACTGGGTGTCTTTTTTTTTTGAGACAGAGTCTTGCTCTGTTGCCAGGCTGGAGTGCAGTGGTATAATCTCGGCTCACTGAAACCTACACGTCCCAGGTTCAAGCGAGTCTCCTGCCTCAGCCTCCCGAGTAGCTGGGACTATAGACACGCACCACCACGCCCAGCTAATTTTTCTGTTTTCAGTAGAGACGGGGTTTCACCATGTTGGCCAGGATGGTCTCAATCTCTTTTTTTTTTTTTTTTTTTGAGACGGAGTCTTGCTCTGCCCAGGCTGGAGTGCGGTGGCCGGATCTCAGCTCACTGCAAGCTCCGCCTCCCGGGTTCAGGCCATTCTCCTGCCTCAGCCTCC
>NW_020260563.1:0-4036 GCF_003255815.1 Theropithecus gelada
ATTGAGGATCAAATGAATGAAATGAAGCGAGAAGAGAAACCAAAAGAAAAAAGAAGAAAAAGAAATGAACAAAGCCTGCAAGAAGTATGGGATTATGTAAAAAGACCAAATCTACGTCTGATTGGGGTGCCTGAAAGTGAGGGGGAAAATGGAACCAAGTTGGAAAACACTCTTCAGGATATCATCCAGGAGAACTTCCCCAACCTAGTAGGGCAGGCCAACATTCAAATCCAGGAAATACAGAGAACGCCACAAAGATACTCCTCGAGAAGAGCAACTCCAAGACACATAATTGCCAGATTCACCAAAGTTGAAATGAAGGAAAAAATCTTAAGGGCAGCCAGAGAGAAAGGTCGGGTTACCCACAAAGGGAAGCCCATCAGACTCACAGCAGATCTCTCGGCAGAAACTCTCCAAGCCAGAAGAGAGTGGGGGCCAATATTCAACATTCTTAAAGAAAAGAATTTTAAACCCAGAATTTCATATCCAGCCAAACTAAGTTTCATAAGTGAAGGAGAAATAAAATCCTTTACAGATAAGCAAATGCTTAGAGATTTTGTCACCACTAGGCCTGCCTTACAAGAGACCCTGAAGGAAGCACTCAACATGAAAAGGAACAACCGGTACCAGCCATTGCAAAATCATGCCAAAATGTAAAGACCATCGAGGCTAGGAAGAAACTGCATCAACTAACGAGCAAAATAAACAGTTAATATCATAATGGCAGGATCAAGTTCACACATAACAATCTTAACCTTAAATGTAAATGGACTAAATGCTCCAATGAAAAGACACAGACTGGCAAACTGGATAAAGAGTCAAGACCCATCAGTCTGCTGTATTCAGGAGACCCATCTCACACGCAGAGACATACATAGGCTCAAAATAAAGGGATGGAGGAAGATTTACCAAGCAAATGGAGAACAAAAAAAAGCAGGGGTTGCAATCCTAGTCTCTGATAAAACAGACTTTAAACCATCAAAGATCAAAAGAGACAAAGAAGGCCATTACATAATGGTAAAGGGATCAATTCAACAGGAAGAGCTAACTATCCTAAATATATATGCACCCAATACAGGAGCACCCAGATTCATAAAGCAAGTCCTTAGAGACTTACAAAGAGACTTAGACTCCCATACAATAATAATGGGAGACTTCAACACTCCATTGTCAACATTAGACAGATCAACGAGACAGAAAGTTAACAAGGATATCCAGGAATTGAACTCATCTCTGCAGCAAGCAGACCTAATAGACATCTATAGAACTCTCCACCCCAAATCAACAGAATATACATTCTTCTCAGCACCACATCGTACTTATTCCAAAATTGACCACGTAATTGGAAGTAAAGCACTCCTCAGCAAATGTACAAGAACAGAAATTATAACAAACTGTCTCTCAGACCACAGTGCAATCAAACTAGAACTCAGGACTAAGAAACTCAATCAAAACCGCTCAACTACATGGAAACTGAACAACCTGCTCCTGAATGACTACTGGGTACATAACGAAATGAAGGCAGAAATAAAGATGTTCTTTGAAACCAATGAGAACAAAGATACAACATACCAGAATCTCTGGGACACATTTAAAGCAGTGTGTAGAGGGAAATTTATAGCACTAAATGCCCACAAGAGAAAGCAGGAAAGATCTAAAATTGACACTCTAACATCGCAATTAAAAGAACTAGAGAAGCAAGAGCAAACACATTCGAAAGCTAGCAGAAGGCTAGAAATAACTAAGATCAGAGCAGAACTGAAGGAGATAGAGACACAAAAAACCCTCCAAAAAATCAATGAATCCAGGAGTTGGTTTTTTGAAAAGATCAACAAAATTGACAGACCACTAGCAAGACTAATAAAGAAGAAAAGAGAGAAGAATCAAATCGACGCAATTAAAAATGAAAAAGGGGATATCACCACCGACCCCACAGAAATACAAACTACCATCAGAGAATACTATAAACACCTCTACGCAAATAAACTGGAAAATCTAGAAGAAATGGATAATTTCCTGGACACTTACACTCTTCCAAGACTAAACCAGGAAGAAGTTGAATCCCTGAATAGACCAATAGCAGGCTCTGAAATTGAGGCAACAATTAATAGCCTACCAACCAAAAAAAGTCCAGGACCAGATGGATTCACAGCTGAATTCTACCAGAGGTACAAGGAGGAGTTGGTACCATTCCTTCTGAAACTATTCCAATCAATAGAAAAAGAGGGAATCCTCCCTAACTCATTTTATGAGGCCAACATCATCCTGATACCAAAGCCTGGCAGAGATACAACAAAAAAAGAGAATTTTAGACCAATATCCCTGATGAACATCGATGCAAAAATCCTCAATAAAATACTGGCAAACCGGATTCAGCAACACATCAAAAAGCTTATCCACCATGATCAAGTGGGCTTCATCCCTGGGATGCAAGGCTGGTTCAACATTCGCAAATCAATAAACATAATCCAGCATATAAACAGAACCAAAGACAAGAACCACATGATTATTTCAATAGATGCAGAAAAGGCTTTTGACAAAATTCAACAGCCCTTCATGCTAAAAACGCTCAATAAATTCGGTATTGATGGAACGTACCTCAAAATAATAAGAGCTATTTATGACAAACCCACAGCCAATATCATACTGAATGGGCAAAAACTGGAAAAATTCCCTTTGAAAACTGGCACAAGACAGGGATGCCCTCTCTCACCACTCCTATTCAACATAGTGTTGGAAGTTCTGGCTAGGGCAATCAGGCAAGAGAAAGAAATCAAGGGTATTCAGTTAGGAAAAGAAGAAGTCAAATTGTCCCTCTTTGCAGATGACATGATTGTATATTTAGAAAACCCCATTGTCTCAGCCCAAAATCTCCTTAAGCTGATAAGCAACTTCAGCAAAGTCTCAGGATACAAAATTAATGTGCAAAAATCACAAGCATTCTTATACACCAATAACAGACAAACACAGAGCCAAATCATGAATGAACTTCCATTCACAATTGCTTCAAAGAGAATCAAATACCTAGGAATCCAACTTACAAGGGATGTAAAGGACCTCTTCAAGGAGAACTACAAACCACTGCTCAGTGAAATCAAAGAGGACACAAACAAATGGAAGAACATACCATGCTCATGGATAGGAAGAATCAATATCGTGAAAATGGCCATACTGCCCAAGGTAATTTATAGATTCAATGCCATCCCCATCAAGCTACCAATGACTTTCTTCACAGAATTGGAAAAAACTGCTTTAAAGTTCATATGGAACCAAAAAAGAGCCCGCATCTCCAAGACAATCCTAAGTCAAAAGAACAAAGCTGGAGGCATCACGCTACCTGACTTCAAACTATACTACAAGGCTACAGTAACCAAAACAGCATGGTACTGGTACCAAAACAGAGATATAGACCAATGGAACAGAACAGAGTCCTCAGAAATAATACCACACATCTACAGCCATCTGATCTTTGACAAACCTGAGAGAAACAAGAAATGGGGAAAGGATTCCCTATTTAATAAATGGTGCTGGGAAAATTGGCTAGCCATAAGTAGAAAGCTGAAACTGGATCCTTTCCTTACTCCTTATACGAAAATTAATTCAAGATGGATTAGAGACTTAAATGTTAGACCTAATACCATAAAAACCCTAGAGGAAAACCTAGGTAGTACCATTCAGGACATAGGCATGGGCAAAGACTTCATGTCTAAAACACCAAAAGCAACGGCAGCAAAAGCCAAAATTGACAAATGGGATCTCATTAAACTAAAGAGCTTCTGCACAGCAAAAGAAACTACCATCAGAGTGAACAGGCAACCTACAGAATGGGAGAAAATTTTTGCAATCTACTCATCTGACAAAGGGCTAATATCCAGAACCTACAAAGAACTCCAACAAATTTACAAGAAAAAAACAAACAACCCCATCAAAAAGTGGGCAAAGGATATGAATAGACATTTCTCAAAAGAAGACATTCATACAGCCAACAAACACATGAAAAAATGCTCATCATCACTGGCCATCAGAGAAATGCAAA
>NW_020260564.1:0-9552 GCF_003255815.1 Theropithecus gelada
GATGGGGAGCGGGTAAGATGATGGGGAGTCCAAGGCACTGTCTTCAAAGCTGGGAAATCACAGCACTGTGACTTCAAATCTGAGTCACCTTAGTGGCAGTCTGCTCATTTATGCAGCCTGTGTCCCAATCTCCACTGTCAGACCTTGAACAGACCAGGAGAGAGAGCTCCCCTCCTCCAAGATCCGCCCTTCCATCTGAGGGAGCTCTAACTGATCAAACATCCATTCTATACAGGTCAGAGCAGCCTCCCTGTGTCTTCTCAGCATTGTTTAATCCTGCCATAATTCTCAGAAGTCTGATTACTACAACTTGGTAACACATTCGAGAAACTGTGCACAGGTGCACGTGTGTGTGTGTGTGTGTGTGGTGAAGGGGAACTTCCACATTATTTAGATTTAATCTTGCTAATTACAGACAGTTACCAAGGAAGCCAGTGATTTATTCAGTTAGAGGTTATCAATGACAAATTCCAAACCCCATATATTTGTTTCATAAGTCCATTTGAATTTATAAATCCTGAATTTCACACTAGGAAAACAAGCTTAGTCAACTTTCAGATGCTAACATTGCAAATATTAAAAGTAGAAGCCTGGCACAGTGGCTCACATCTGTAATCCCAGCACTTTGGGAAACCAAGGTGGGAGGACCGCTTGAGGTCAGGAGTTTGAGACCAGCTGAGGTAATATAGCAAGACCCATCTCTACTAAAAATTTAAAAATTATCTGGGTATGGTGTCACACACCTGTAGTCCTAGCTACTCAGGAGGCTGAGGCAGGAGGATTGCTTGAGCCTAGAAGGTCGAGGTTGCAGTGAGCTATGATAGCACCATTGCACTCCAGCTTGGGCAACAGAGCAAGACCCTATCTTAAAATAACTAAGTGACCCAGGCGCAGTGGCTCACACCTGTAATCCCAGAACTTTGGGAGGCCAAGATGGGAAGATCACAAGGTCAGGAGATCGAGACTGTCTTGGCCCACATGGTAAAACCCCACCTCTACTGAAAATACAAAATTTAGCTGGGTGTGATGGTGCGCGACTGTAGTCCCAGCTACTCGGGAAGCTGAGGCAGGAGAATCACTTGAACCCAGAAGGCGGAGGTTGCAGTGAGCTGAGATTGTGCCCCTGTACTCCAGCCTGGTGACAAAGCAAGACTCCATCTCAAATATACACACATACATACATAAATACATACAACATACATAGAAGTCAACCTTTCCCCAAGATGCATACCCATCTTTGATAATGACACTTTTTCCACTGTCCCTGTGTCCAGAACTTGGAGTCACCTTCAATGCCTGACTTCCTTGCATCCCCAGCATCAGGCTTGCTGGACACCCCTTGCCCTGAGACTTTGCTCTCCTTCCATGTGACCGCAAGTCTCCATCAGCCCCTAACCGTGCCCCACTTTCCTGCTCCAGCATCCAATTCCCCCCCATCATCCCTGGCCCTTCACAAAAGCCACCTGTTCCATCACCAGTGAAAGGCCGACACCCACAGCCCTCTGGTCAGCAGCCCCAGCTTCTCGCTGTGCTCCCTCTCTGTGCATCTGAATGTGGCTCCCGGTGCCTCCATCCCAGCCTCTCTCCCGCCTGCTCCCTCTCGCTCCCTGCTCCTCAGGTCCAAGCCAAGGTCATTGTCCAGTTCGCCCAGTGAACACTGCCTTCCCCCGACCTCCCCTTGAGCCGTCTTTGGGTGTCAAACAGTCTTTCCTGTGCAACAGCCACGCCATGCCTTTAACCTGCCTAACTCCTTCTTTCAGAGCCTCAGCTTGATGATGATGGGACCCCTCCCTCGCCTCAGGACATGGCCCCCCTTGCCCTGCACTGGGGGGTCCTCACTTGTCTTCTGTAATGCTCATCCCAGGGTGAGACCCCAGCAATGCCTGTCTCCTTGTGGGCTGAGATCTCCACTAGGACAGGGCCCCCTGTGTCATCCCTGCCTCCTCTCCTGTATCTAGCACAGTGCTGGGTCCTAGGAAGCACTCAGCACCTGCTCGAGTGAAGGAAAGTGGCCCATGGTCTACAGAACCCAGCTCCAACTCCCCTAAGGCCCGGCCAATGGCATCCTGAGCTTCCTCTGCACGCTTCTCTCCACTCCAGGTCCCTGTGCACACAGCGGACTGACTGCTCTTCTCATCCCCACAAATCTGGAACACTCCCATCTCACGAGCCCTTTGCTCATAATAATGTGTACTATGTATTATGCATGCTGCAGAACATATTGATACGTGGTAATATTCAATTTGACAAATTGAAAATACTTGTCTGTTAACTTAATATGCAGTATATAAAGTTTAATAATATTGGATATGTATTTCATAATAAATAATAAATTATTAGGCAGGGTGCAGTGGTTCACACCTGTAATCCCAACTTTGGGAGGCAAAGGTGGGAGGATGGCTTGAGTCCACGAGTCTGGGACCAGCCTGGGCATGGTAATTATCATACATACCATTATAATTACATATATTAATGTAATACATTTTATATATTGTTGTATATTATTTAATAGTGTATTATTAATTATAATAATTATTTGTAGTAACTAAATATTTAAAGTGGTCTGTAAAATTCTCTGTGTGTGTATGTGCATCTACAATAATACAACATGCCTTTTCTCTGGATCAGTTACTCTTCCAAACACCTGGCAATCAGTATCTCACTTAATATTCACAACAGCCCTCTGATGTGAGTATTGTACTCACTGCCACTAATGAAACCCACGCTCCCATTCTGCCTCCTCAGCATCCTCTGAGTCCCTGCGGCAGGACCCTCGCCCAGTGCTCTGCCAGGCAGGAGTGGCTCTCATCCTCACCTTCACCCCACCAGCACTTTCTTTCTGCCTCTCTGCCACTGAGCAGGTCTCGGAGCCTGCCTTCTCACAGCCGTCAGGGCACATTCAGGACTCTCCAATGCACAAGAATCCTGGCAGGGCAAGACAGAGGCAGGCCTGGCTCCTTCTGTGTACCTGCAGCCCAGGGGGACGTCCACAGCTGGCCATGTCCCCTCCTAGCAAGCCAACACTAAGTCTTGAGAACTGGCATCCACACAGACGGACAGGTCATAAGCCTGGTCATTTCATTGTTCCCTGCAGCACAATTTGCTCAGCCACGTCTTCAGCACAACTGTTAGACCCACTCATCAAATGCAATGTGGCCTGTGGATTTGCCCATGACACAGAAGCTCCACCAGAGCACAGGCTGAGAAGACAGAGTGGGCAGTGGCCGGTGTGGAGGGGCTGGCTCCTGATTTGGAAGCCCTTAAGCTTCTCAGGCTGCCAGGTGAATGGTCACGGCCTGCCTGAGGCCCCAGGTGTGACTTGCCCTGCTCCAACCCAGGAGAGACAGCTCTGGCTCCACCATCCAGTTCTCCCCCAGGCCACCAGGAAAGGAATCCAGAACGTCCTGCCCTGCAGCCTGTCCCCTCCTTCAAGGACACCTCAGTGCCACACACAGGGCCTTAAATCCTGGCAGCCTATTCCTTTCCTAGTTCCTCTTCAGTAGGCCCAGCAAAAATCCCTCTTCATTCTCACTGGGAAGCAGGTCAGCTGCAGGCAGTGGGTACCTTGAGAAAGCTGCCACCTTTCACAAAATGTAACGCGATTCGCTATCTATTTAGAGGAGGAGCCGAGTGTCATGCCCAGCTCTCCTCCTCCCTTCCCCTCCAGCCAAGGCTCAAACTCCACACTTTCATCCCAAGCAGTTCCACTGAGGCCCCCAATTTACATATTTTGACCAGGAAACCAAAAAGCCCACAGGTGACTAGACTTGCATTCCTTAGAGGGCACTTTGGTCAATTTGTTGGAGAGGAAAGGGCTCATCCCTTGCACCAAAGTCAGTATCCAAGGATTCTCTCCAGCCACATGGGAGCATCTCTCTGAGCCATGATCAGGTGGATAAATGTTGCTTTTCTCTTGCCCATTACATTTCAAGGACTGTGTTAGTGGGTGCTGGAGATCAGCCTCCTCAGAAGCAGACTTTGAGACCAGAATTTTTGTGCAAGCAATTTCTTCAGGCAGTTCTCCTGGGAAAACTGATAAACAGGCAGGAACGGCATGGCAGGAAGGGGAGGCACCCAAGCCAGGTGGTGAAAGCATTTTCTGCCTGAGCCTGCAGCGGAATTTGGAGTGAAAATTATACCTCCTCAGAGTTTGTCCTGTGTCGTAGCAAGGAATCTGGGCTTCCACGTTCCTTCATCAATTAGTCATTGCCAAGGGCCACCCTCAAGGAGCTGTCACTCCTGGATACTTTCAGAACTCTAGGAATGGAGGCAAAGTGGATGTAGTTGGGACACAGGTGCTGGCCAAGAGAAGCAAAGCACAAGGATGCTAGGTGTCTTCGTCCACTTTTGCATTGCTATAAAGGAATACCGGAGGCTGGGTAATTTATAGAGGTTTACTTGGCTCACAGTTCTGCAGGCTGTACAAGAAGCACCAGCATCTCCTTCTGGGGAGGGCTCAGGCGGCTTCCACTCATGGCGGAAGGTGAAGGTGAACCAGCGTGTGCAGAGAGGAAGCAAGAGAGGGGAGGAGGTATCAGGCTCCTTTAACAACCAGCTCCCTCAGGAACTAACAGAGCAAGAACTTACTCGCTCTGCTCCAACGGAGGGCACCATCTACTCCTGAGGGCTCCACCCCCCAGACCCAAACACTTCCCATTACGTCCCACCTCCAACATTGGGATCAATTTCAACATGAGGTTTAGAGGGGTCACACGTTTAAGCCACAGCCCTGGGGCTTGGGCACACAGAAAGCAGGAGAGGGAGCCAAGGGGAGCTGGGTGGAGCACAACAGTGCTCATTGCAGTAACCCATGTTGAGTGGCGCTTTGGGCAATTGCTGTCCACTGGCCACTCCTTAATCTGGCTCTGCCTAGGATTGGGGTTTAATAACCTAGTAGAATCCAGTTAAGACCCTGGCATCATTAGGTTAACAAGATGAGCCCCAATCTCAATCTCTCTCTTTCTCTCTCTCTCTCTCTCACACACACACACACACACACACACACACAGAGCACAGCAGCAGAGCAGTCAGGAAACACAGGGCTTCATTTATAGATGGGATCCAGAGAGCTGGCCCAGGTGGGAGGCACCTTCCTCTCCCTGCTCATAGCACCCCGCAGCACCCTCGCCATCCCGCAGCTCCTTCCTGCTCCCACTTCCCAGTGGTTCCGTGTTTGTTTCAAAAAGAGCATCTGTTTCCTTTTGTCACCGACCCTCTGTCTTCTGAATCCATGGGATTTGTGAATCCTTTCCTGGAGCATGCATAATTTGTGTACCAACCCTTCTCCCAGGCTCCCAGAGGCTGTCTTCCTCGCCACCCAGGGTACTGGCTCTCACAGGGCATCAGTCTGTGCTTTGTAAGGCAAGAAGGACTCTGTTCCGAGGATTACTGGTGTCTCTTTCGGTTTTGTTGTGGCTAGAAGCCAGACATCCTACTGGAGATCGCACTGTGGCACCAGCCCTGAAGTGCACTGTGCAACCGTGGGCATTGCAGAGATTCCACAGGGCACACAAGGAGGTGCGCTCTGGAAGCAGCCAGCCAGCTTTGAGTCCCGTTGCCACCACTCACGAGGCGAGGATTAGTTCATTTTCCACATCTGTCAATGGGGTTAGTAATAGAACCTCCATATGAGCTTGGTCTGAGAACACAAGGTCATGCGGGCAAATAGCACCGCACCTGCCTGGTCAACGGGAGCGCTCCATCAGTGGTGGTGGGGCCCTGGCAGCAGCAGCCAGTGTCTTTCCTATCATTGCCGGCATGAACCCAAGGAAGAGGCTTAGGGAGAGTCCCTCTCAGCTTTGAAAGTCAAAATCAAACCTCATTTTCTGGTCGCTGACACTAGGAAAGCCCAAATAACAGCAGTGAGCTCTCTTCCGCTGCATGTACCCTTGGTCTTTGTAAGAAAGAAGCGCTCAGCCCATGGCAAACACCCAGTAAAACTGGCTGCCTGGACCTGCTGCAGGATGAAGGGAACTTGTGACTGTGACTGTGTGTGTCATCAAAATAGTGATGATTAATTAAGGGAATAAAAAAAATGAGATTGACTTCTATGGATTAACTAATAGACTGATATTCTTCTGAGTTTTTGGACAATGTGTTAAAAAGCAGAAATCAAGCTCAAATGGCTAAAAGCAGGGAGGAATTCATATCTTTTAACATCTCTTCTCCCTGTTCACTCACACAAACTTTCTTTTGTTTTAATTCTATTCATGAATAATGTTATAGCTACAGAAGAATTGCAAGAATAATATCAACAATTCCTATATATTCTTCACCCAGATGACCAATTGTGAAGTTTTGCCACATTTGCTTTATTACTCCTCTCTAAACATATGTGTGTATTACTATTTTTTGAACTATTTAAAACTTAAGAGCAGACACCATGCCCTTACTCCTAAATAGCTCAGCATGAATTTTGTAAGAACAATAACTCTTATATAACCACAGTACAATGATTAAATTTAGGTAACTTAGCATTGAGACAATACCATGATATAATCTACAGTGCATATTCAAGTTTTTTCAATTGCCATATCCATGTCCTTTATAGATATTTTTTCTCTGATCCAAGATCCAAAGGGGACCACACAGTGCATGGAGCTGTCATTTCTCCTTCGTCTCCTTTCATCAGAACTTCAGCCTTTCATTGACCTTAAAGATCCTGGAAGTTTTGAAGAATACAGGCCACTGCTTTTAGAGAATGCCCCTCAATTTAATTTTGCATGACATGCTCTCATATTAGATTCAGGGCCCGCATTTTTGGCAGGAATCCTGCTTGAGTGATGTGTTCACAGTGAATCCCTGAGTCTCCATGAGTCAGAAGGCATCTGTCTCACTCCATTCGTGCTGCCGTCACAACATACCTGGTACTGGATAATTTATAAAGAACAGAAATTTCTGTCTCATAGTTTGGGAAGTTCAAGATCGAGGCGCCAGCAGTTTCGGTGTCTGGTAAGCACCTGGCCTCTGCTTCCTTGTTGCCGCATCCTCCAGAGGGGACGAACATTGTGTCCTCATGTGTTGGGCAGAGGGCAGAGGGCAAAAAAAACCCAGCTTGCTCCCTCCAGCCCTTTTATGAGGGCATTAATTCCATTCACAAGGCCAGAACTTTCCTGGCCTAAGCAAAGGCCTCACCTTCTAACAGCGTCACCTTGGTGATTAGGTTTCAACATACCAATTTTGGAGGCATCCATTATACATTCAAGCCATAGCAGGGCCTGATACTAGTTAATCCCATTGTTGTGAATGATAATTTCTCTTACTTGGTAAGGTAATGCCTGCCAGGTTTCTTCAAAAATCACTGTTTTAAAGAAGAAAACAACTATATTATAAAGATTTGAGTCTTCCAGAAACAAATATACAAATTTAACGCAATCTCTTAAAATTTCCTGGCAAGTTTCCTTCCTTCAGAAGTAGACAAGCAGATGCATTCAAAAAAAAAAAAATACAAGCAGGCATAGCCCAGGAAAACTCTAAAACAGAAGAAACATGAGGTGGGATTTGTCTCCCCAGCCTATAAAACTCATCATATGGCCTCGGTAATTAGTACTGAATGGCACATGAATAGACAGCCCAATGGAACAGAAGAGAAAGTACAGAAATAGACCCAAATGTGGCCGGGCACAGTGGCTCATGCTTGTAATCCCAGCACTTTGAGAGGCCAAGGTGGTTGGATCACAAGGTCAGGAGTTCAAGACCAGCCTGGCCAATATGGTAAAATCCCGTTTTTACTAAAAATACAAAAATTAGCTGGGTGTAGGGGTGCACGTCTGTAGTCCCAGCTACTCGGGAAGTTGAGGCGGGAGAATCACTTAAACCCAGGAAGCAGAGGTTGCAGTGCGCTGGGATCGTGCCACTGCACTCCAACCTGGGCAACAGAGGGAGACTCCGTCTCAAAAAAAAGACCCAAATGTATGTGGGAAATTAATATATGGTAAACATAGATACTGTCATCAGTGCGTAAAGGTGGACTTTGTAATAGACAGCACTGGGACAGTGGATCGCCCTTAGGGAAAAGGCACAGTTATGGCCACACTATACATAGTACATCAGGATAAATGCTCACGGGTCAGTTTCAAATGCAAAAAAAGTAAAACCATAGAAATACTACCACCAGAAGGCACCTCTTGCAATTCCCCCTGATCCCCACAGAGTTCAGGTCCACTCTCCCACATCTTCAACCCTGGAAGGCCTCCTTAAATGGGGTCAATGTTGAGCCACAACAATACAGGGGAGGGAACATGGGAGGCGAAGGTGGGGTATTTATTTTCCCGGGTTTTTCCTGCAGGTCTCTATTTTTCCTGACAGATGCCCTGCTCATCTCTGGGTGCCCTGGTCTACACAATTCTCTCTCCTTCCAGGCTGCAGTAACGTCTCCATGCCCTGGGGCCTAGGAGTCATGACTCTTCTGTTGCTGCTATGTCTTGATTTTAGCACCACCCCCGGGAGTCCCCTAAAACTTGCCCACACCCTTGCCATAAACTTTTGTAGGGTTTATTAATTCATCCTTTTGTCTATAAACCTCTCTTGAATTATCCTAACTCCAGTGTGTCATTTGCTTCCTGTTAGAACTCGGATTGATAGAATAACCTTGGAGTAGATTGGCGTATTTAACTCTGTCTCAAAATCTAAAAGCCATAAAGGAAAGAGTAATAATTGTGAATGTAGATTAAAAAACTAAAACCTGTATAGAAAACAAAAACCAAAGCACAACACAAACAGAAAAGACAAAAACTAGGGAAGTGTGTATAGGTCAGGACACAGAAAAGTACTTTTCTCCAAAATACACGAAGAGTTCCCAGAAATGAAAAATAGAACGACCACAGATAAATTTTTTTAAATAGGCGAAAGTCATGAACTGTTTACAGAACAGGAAATACAGATGATCTGAAATCCTGGCAAGCATTCATAATTAGAGACATGAAAAATCAAAACTACACTAGGAGATGACTTTTCCGTAATCAGACCCATAAAATTCCAAAAGTTTGACGAAACCCTCGGTTGGCTAGGCACTCAAAAGGCAGGCACCAGTGTCCGTTCTCAGTGAGACTGCAAAATGGGGCATTCCCTACAAAGGGCAATCATCATCAAAATTTCAACGGTCCTCCCTCTGACACAGCAACCCCACTCAGAGGATTATATCTGACAGGTATGAACTGATACATGACAAGATTATTCACTACAGCCTTGTTTGTGATACTAAAAACTTGGAAACCACTCAAGCGTCCATGTCTAAGGAACTGTCTAAATAAACCTATGATTTGCTCACACAGTGGAAAGCCCTGGGAATCTCAGGTTTTGGAATAAAACTGAGCTTGGTTTGAATCTCGGTGTTCCTTGTTGGACAAATGACAACCTCACTGAGCCAGTGTGCATACACACACACACACACACACACACATACATACACACACACACATACACACACATACACACACACATACACACACACATACACACACATACACACACACATACACATACATACACACACATACACACACATACACACATACACATACACACACACACACATACACACATACACACACA
>NW_020260565.1:0-4035 GCF_003255815.1 Theropithecus gelada
TTTGCAGATGACATGATTGTATATTTAGAAAACCCCATTGTCTCAGCCCAAAATCTCCTTAAGCTGATAAGCAACTTCAGCAAAGTCTCAGGATACAAAATCAATGTGCAAAAATCACAAGCATTCTTATACACCAGTAACAGACAAACAGAGAGCCAAATCATGAATGAACTTCCATTCACAATTGCTTCAAAGAGAATAAAATACCTAGGAATCCAACTTACAAGGGATGTAAAGGACCTCTTCAAGGAGAACTACAAACCACTGCTCAGTGAAATAAAAGAGGACACAAACAAATGGAAGAACATACCATGCTCATGGCTAGGAAGGATCAATATCGTGAAAATGGCCATACTGCCCAAGGTAATTTATAGATTCAATGCCATCCTCATCAAGCTACCAGTGAGTTTCTTCACAGAATTGGAAAAAACTGCTTTAAAGTTCATATGGAACCAAAAAAGAGCCCGCATCTCCAAGACAATCCTAAGTCAAAAGAACAAAGCTGGAGGCATCATGCTACCTGACTTCAAACTATACTACAAGGCTACAGTAACCAAAACAGCATGGTACTGGTACCAAAACAGAGATATAGACCAATGGAACAGAACAGAGTCCTCAGAAATAATACCACACATCTACAGCCATCTGATCTTTGACAAACCTGAGAGAAACAAGAAATGGGGAAAGGATTCCCTATTTAATAAATGGTGCTGGGAAAATTGGCTAGCCATAAGTAGAAAGCTGAAACTGGATCCTTTCCTTACTCCTTATACGAAAATTAATTCAAGATGGATTAGAGACTTAAATGTTAGACCTAATACCATAAAAATCCTAGAGGAAAACCTAGGTAGTACCATTCAGGACATAGGCATGGGCAAAGACTTCATGTCTAAAACACCAAAAGCAACGGCAGCAAAAGCCAAAATTGACAAATGGGATCTCATTAAACTAAAGAGCTTCTGCACAGCAAAAGAAACTACCATCAGAGTGAACAGGCAACCTACAGAATGGGAGAAAATTTTTGCAATCTACTCATCTGACAAAGGGCTAATATCCAGAACCTACAAAGAACTCAAACAAATTTACAAGAAAAAAACAAACAACCCCATCAACAAGTGGGCAAAGGATATGAACAGACATTTCTCAAAAGAAGACATTCCTACAGCCAACAGACACATGAAAAAATGCTCATCATCACTGGCCATCAGAGAAATGCAAATCAAAACCACAATGAGATACCATCTCACACCAGTTAGAATGGCAATCATTAAAAAGTCAGGAAACAACAGGTGCTGGAGAGGATGTGGAGAAATAGGAACGCTTTTACACTGTTGGTGGGATTGTAAACTAGTTCAACCATTATGGAAAACAGTATGGCGATTCCTCAAGGATCTAGAACTAGATGTGCCATATGACCCAGCCATCCCATTACTGGGTATATACTGGTTGATTTTTAAATATTGAGCCAGCCTTGCATTTTTGGAATCATTTCAACTTGGTCATGGTATATAATTCTTTTTACATATTGCTGAATTGTATTTGCTAATATTTTGAGGACTTTTTCACTTATATTCATGAGGGATATTGTTCTTTAGCTTCTTTTTCAATATACTGTCTTGTTTTGGTATTATGGTAATATTACCTCATAAAACAAATTGGGAAACAATCCCTCATATTCTATTTTTTGGAAGCAGTTATGTAGAATTTATGTTAATTATTATTCTAATGTTTGGTAAAATTCTCTGGAGAAACCATCTGAGTCTGGAGATATATTTTGGGGGAGTTTTTAAAATTCAATTTTATTAATTGTTATAGAATTATTCAGATTATCTCTTTCATATTGGGTGAATTGTGGTACTTTGTGTTTTTTGAGGAACTAGCTCATTTCATCCAAGGTAGCACATTTATGGTTTCAGTGTTGTTCATACTATTTCCTTACGATCCTTTTTATGTGTGCAGGGTCTATAGTGAGATCCTCTGTTTCATTCCATATGTTGGTAATTCGTATTCTCTTTCTCTCTTTCTTTTTTTTTTTTTTTTTGTTTTTTTTTTGTTTGTTTGATTGTTTTTAAATTTATTTATTATTATTATACTTTAAGTTGTAGGGTACATGTGCATAACGTGCAGGTTTGTTACATATGTATACTTGTGCCATGTTGCTGTGCTGCACCCATCAACTCGTCATTTACATCAGGTATAACTCCCAATGCAATCCCTCCCCCCTCCCCCCTCCCCCCTCCCCTCTTCCCATGATAGGCCCCGGTGTGTGATGTTCCCCTTCCTGAGTCCAAGTGATCTCATTTTTCAGTTCCCACCTATGAGTGAGAACATGCGGTGTTTGGTTTTCTGTTCTTGTGATAGTTTGCTAAGAATGATGGTTTCCAGCTGCATCCATGTCCCTACAAAGGACACAAACTCATCCTTTTTTATGGCTGCATAGTATTCCATGGTGTATATGTGCCACATTTTCTTCATCCAGTCTGTCACTGATGGACATTTGGGCTGATTCCAAGTCTTTGCAATTGTGAATAGTGCTGCAATAAACATACGTGTGCATGTGTCTTTATAGCAGCATAATTTATAATCCTTTGGGTATATACCCAGTAATGGGATGGCTGGGTCATATGGTACATCTAGTTCTAGATCCTTGAGGAATCGCCATACTGTTTTCCATAATGGTTGAACTAGTTTACAATCCCACCAACAGTGTAAAAGCGTTCCTATTTCTCCACATCCTCTCCAGCACCTGTTGTTTCCTGACTTTTTAATGATTGCCATTCTAACTGGTGTGAGATGGTATCTCATTGTGGTTTTGATTTGCATTTCTCTGATGGCCAGTGATGATGAGCATTTTTTCATGTGTCTGTTGGCTGTAGGAATGTCTTCTTTTGAGAAATGTCTGTTCATATCCTTTGCCCACTTGTTGATGGGGTTGTTTGTTTTTTTCTTGTAAATTTGTTTGAGTTCTTTGTAGGTTCTGGATATTAGCCCTTTGTCAGATGAGTAGATTGCAAAAATTTTCTCCCATTCTGTAGGTTGCCTGTTCACTCTGATGGTAGTTTCTTTTGCTGTGCAGAAGCTCTTTAGTTTAATGAGATCCCATTTGTCAATTTTGGCTTTTGCTGCCGTTGCTTTTGGTGTTTTAGACATGAAGTCTTTGCCCATGCCTATGTCCTGAATGGTACTACCTAGGTTTTCCTCTAGGATTTTTATGGTATTAGGTCTAACATTTAAGTCTCTAATCCATCTTGAATTAATTTTCGTATAAGGAGTAAGGAAAGGATCCAGTTTCAGCTTTCTACTTATGGCTAGCCAATTTTCCCAGCACCATTTATTAAATAGGGAATCCTTTCCCCATTTCTTGTTTCTCTCAGGTTTGTCAAAGATCAGATGGCTGTAGATGTGTGGTATTATTTCTGAGGACTCTGTTCTGTTCCATTGGTCTATATCTCTGTTTTGGTACCAGTACCATGCTGTTTTGGTTACTGTAGCCTTGTAGTATAGTTTGAAGTCAGGTAGCATGATGCCTCCAGCTTTGTTCTTTTGACTTAGGATTGTCTTGGAGATGCGGGCTCTTTTTTGGTTCCATATGAACTTTAAAGCAGTTTTTTCCAATTCTGTGAAGAAACTCACTGGTAGCTTGATGAGGATGGCATTGAATCTATAAATTACCTTGGGCAGTATGGCCATTTTCACGATATTGATCCTTCCTAGCCATGAGCATGGTATGTTCTTCCATTTGTTTGTGTCCTCTTTTATTTCACTGAGCAGTGGTTTGTAGTTCTCCTTGAAGAGGTCCTTTACATCCCTTGTAAGTTGGATTCCTAGGTATTTTATTCTCTTTGAAGCAATTGTGAATGGAAGTTCATTCATGATTTGGCTCTCTGTTTGTCTGTTACTGGTGTATAAGAATGCTTGTGATTTTTGCACATTGATTTTGTATCCTGAGACTTTGCTGAAGTTGCTTATCAGCTTAAGGAGATTTTGGGCTGAGACAATGGGGTTTTCTAAATATACAATCATGTCATCTGCAAA
>NW_020260566.1:0-4034 GCF_003255815.1 Theropithecus gelada
TTGACCTCTGATTAGTGCTAACAGTTAACTGTTGGTTATTTGGGAAATTCAACATTAAACAACCACGTTATCATGAAAGACATAGTAATATGACTTTGCCTCCCTTGGTATTGCTCCTCGAAACCTGATTTCTTTTTCCTGTCTTGTTGCATTGGCCAGGACTTCCAGGGTGATATGGAAGAGTAACTGAGAGCAGCCACCCAGTGCCTCCTAACCTTAGAGGGAGGTCAGGGGCAGTCTCCTTGTGATGCCGGCCACGGGTGTGAGAAAGACAGTCATAGGAAAATGCCCTCTCATTCTTATTCTCTGCTTTTAAAAATCTTTAAATCTTTAAATCATGGGTATAGTAAATGTTATCAAATGCCATATTCTACATCAATATAATGATTACAATTTTTTTTTTTTTTTTGAGACAAGGTCTCACTGTGTCGCCCAGGCTCGAGGGCAGTGGTGTCATCTCGGCTCACTGCAGCCTCAACCTGTTGGGCTCAAGTGATCCTCCCACATCAGTCTCCAAGTAACCAAGACCACAGGCATTTGAAAGTGGACCCCTATCTCTCACCATAGATAAAAATTCACTCAAGACATATGAAAGACTTACATGTAAGACCTAAAACTATAATAGAAGAACATCTAAGAATAACTGTTCTGAATATTGGCCAAGGCACATAATTTATGACTAGGACCTCAAAAGCAAATGTAACAAAAACAAAAATGGACAAATGGGACTTAAACTAAAGAGTTTCTGCAAAGCAAAATAAATAAATAAATAAAGTAAATAAGCAATTTACAGAATGGGAGAATTTGCAGATTATGAATCCAACCAAGATGGAATAGCCAGACTCTATAAGGAACTCAAACAATTCAACAAGAAAAAAACAAATAACCTCATTAAAAATTGAGCAAAGGACATGAACAGAGATTTCTCAAAGGAAGACAAACAAGCAGCCAACAAACACACAAAAAATGCTCAACATAACTAATCATCAGAGAAATGCAGATTGAAGCCACAGTGATATGCCATCTTACGCCAGTCATAATAGCTATTATTTAAGTGTCAAAAAATTACAAGTGTTGGTGAGGATACAGAGAAAAGGGAACAGTCATATACTGTTGGTCATAACATAAATTTGTACAATCTCTTTGGAGAACTGTATGGACATTTCTCAAAGAACTAAAAATAGAATTATCATTCAACATAGCAATTTGAATCCTGTGTATCTATGAAAGGAAAAAAAAATCATTTTATCAAAAAGAAACCTGTACTTGTACTTTATGGCAGCACTATTTATAACAGTAAAGTCATAGAATCAACTTAAGTGACCTTCAATAGAGGATTGAATAAAGAAAGTAGACAAGCAGAACCAAGTTATGACTATGTAATGAAATATATTACTGTTTTAAAATATCCATCTGTCTATAAATGTATATGAATACATGTGTGTCTGTGTGTGGAGGTTTGTTGCACAAGATATAATTTATAAGGAGTCAAATTTTATAAAAGTGCAGAATTTATGAACTTTAAAAAGTCACCTTAAAGGACTTATAAGAAATACCAAGAACATAATTCAAATGAAAAATACTAAAAGTATTTTTAAGGAAATAATGGAAAACATGGCAAAATTAGGAAAGTAGCCTTTCCATAAATGGGTAGGAATGTTCACAGAAGAAACTGCAAGAAGCTAGAAATAAAATATTTCACATGAACTTAGGTAAAACTATCAATTGTAGTACATTCTCTAATGCCTTAAAGAATCACAATATCACTGGACAGATCATAAGTACTTGGAGATCTCTAAAAAGTGTATAATAGTGGAAAATGTTATCAAATATGTTGCCTTAAGTGAATAACCAGTTGTTACTATATGTTGCATATTTGCTTTTCTAAACACACACACTAATACACACTAACACATTATGTGAGCTCTTGTGCCTTTTTAAATAGATTTTGTTGTTATTCCTTATAAACAACATACAGAGGCACTGAAGGATGGGAAGTCTCAGATTATAACACAGGAAAGAGGTCCATAATTTGGGAAGCCCTTTTGGTAATGTGTGCAACCTAAAAAGAGAATTTAAAAGAGAGAAACTATAGTACTTGCTTAAAGAGAAAGAAAAATGATCAAATGAAAGATGCAATTGCTTTACCAAAAAAGTCAACACACATCAGAAAAGGGTTTCAAACAGAAGAAGCCTCATTTAAAAGTATATTTTGTCTTATTTTTGAAAGTCTTTGAATATTATTATTTCTTCTTTTTTTTTTTTTTATAACCTTGTATAGATGTGTTTGTTTTCAGTTGTGGTATCAGGGTATATGCATCCTATGAAAAATAAAATTATTGTTCTCAGTTTCCACTCCTCAACTCTGAGGAACAGTAATACACATATACACTGATTCTGGGAAACAGTGACACACATATGTGTGGGTGTATATGTGGGCTCTATATATCATACATATAATCTTCACCATGGAACATAACACTGCCCCAGTAGATGTAAAATATATGTTACTGACAGACTCAGGCTGACACATTGAGCTAGGCCATGTGACATGATTTGACAAATCGAATAATTGTGAATAAATGGGAACAAATCCTTTAAATGTGCTTGGAGATCTTGTCTGCACACTTGTGCTTCTATTATTTGCTATAAAAAAACCACACCTTGGGTCATTTTGGGACCATGAGAATGGGAAGACAGATGAAGTTTAACAATACCTTGAATTTAAGCTGCTCTATCTCACTTGCAAAACCACAGGCCAAATGATTGGTTACTTCTGTAAGCCATTGAGATTTTATAAATTGCTAGTTACATATTATTATTGCACTGATATTTGACTAAGGGTCATGGATGGTCTTTAAGGGGACAAATTGTGTTTAATCTGCACTGGTCTATGCAAGACACTTCTGTTATTTTAGTGATTTATTTATATTCATTTATTTATTATCTATTTTCTTTTTATTTTAGTTTGTTTATTGTTATTCCCAATTCCCTACAACCTAAAGACCACTATTCCTAGATGTTTTATATATGTTCATTTATTTTATATATTTTAACAATAAATTTAATACTCTTGTATGTCTACAAAATTAATTTTCATGTATACTATTTTGTATATCTTATTATATTATTTGCTTTTTCCTCAGTACCATATATGAGTATACACACACACACACACGCACACACACACATATATATATATATATTTCATTCATATTGTTCTGTGTATATCTGATATATTGCTTCAAACTGCTTTATAGTATCCTATATTGTGCCCCCAGGATATTTTACATATTCTCCATCATCCCTATGATAAATAGGACATTTACATGCAAATCATCACCTAAATTTTACCAGATCAAATGTTTAATATGTAAAAGATTTTTCTTACTACAGGTAAGAGTATGATTTTCTTGGTAGTATATTTTAATATTCTTTGTATGCTAAAATTTCCACATACATAACTTGTTTTTGAGGAAAAGTGATATCTAAAGAAATATAGACAATGAACAATGTCCTGTGTGTTACATACCCTGATAAATAATAGGCCCTATAAGAGTAGGGTAGAGTTAATTGCCTTCATTCAAGAGAAAGAATGATAAGAAATAATCTGAAATTATTCATTGGTTAAAATTTTTAGTCTATTATTTTAAGTAGTCCTTGATACACATAAATAAAATGACATTCATAAAACAATCCTTATATTTATAAATCATACTGTACAAGTCTGTTCTCACATTGCTATAAAGAACTACCTGAGACTGGCTAATTTATAAAAAAAGAGGGGGGCAGTTAATTGGCACCCAGTTCCACAGGCAGTAGAGAAAGCATGGCTGGGGAGGATTAAGAAAACTTAAAATCATGGTAGGAGATGAAAGGGAAGCAGGTTCATCCTACATGGCTGGGGCAGGAGGAAGCAGCACACATTTAAACAACAGTATCTCATGAGAACTCACTCACTGCCAAGAAAGTGACAGGGGACTCACTCCCATGATCTAATGTTAAACATTGGGGTTTACAATTTGACATGAGAT
>NW_020260567.1:0-4034 GCF_003255815.1 Theropithecus gelada
CACACACAGAAGTCTGGTCTGGACGGAGCCCGCTTTCTCCATTCCTCTAAGTGCTGGAGGGTGAGGTCTGGGCCGCCTTCCTTGCACCCCCCTTGACATCTGCTCAGGGCCTCGCTGTCGTGGGAGCCCCATCAGCCCTCCTGGGGCATCGGGCCCTGCACCCTCTCCTGTGGAAGCTGTGAGGGTTTCTGCCCCTTTGGATGGGGCTCGTGAGAGTGGTTTCCAGGATCCCTGGATGGCAGTGTTGGGCGGCTCTGCGAGTCACTGGGGAGGACACTGTGAGCTGCTCAGGGCAAGAGCCCGTGCCAAGGCCCCACGGCCCTGAGTAGGTCCCACAAGGGCCAGGTGTTCTGGAGGACGGGCATCAGGTGGGCCCCATCCACTTGCCATCCAACCCTGGATCCCACGACCTCACCCACGGTGGAGGAGTAACTAAGGGAGTGGAGCACAGGCAGAGCACGGGCACAGGCAGCCACACTCGCTGGGCACCCAGCTCGAGGTTGGCCCTGCTGGGCCCACAGCCTCACCACTGAGACCTCGTTCCCTGAAGCTCATGTGGTGCTGACGGGGCCCCAGCTCTCTGTGCCTGTCAGACACTGGGGGTGTTTCTCTGAGGCCAGTGGCCCCACGTCCCTGCCCAGAGACCGTGGGACCCCTGCGGCCCCACAGGTGCCTCGAGTCAGACGTGGCCTGTGGCATCGGGAGGTCTCTGTGTGCAGCCACGTGCAGCCTGTGAGCTGAGGCTGTCTTCCGGGCCGCCCCTCCTGGACCGTGGTGGGACCTGCCCAGGACACCAGTCCACACCTCCTCCATGCAAATGCCTCAGGCCACACTTGCAGGGGATGGGGTGAAGTTCAGAGGACCCTGTCCCATCCCCCCACTCTCTGCTCACCCGAACCCTCCAGACTTGGGTTAATTTTGGGAGAAGGGTGGGGACTGGCGCAAGGGTGGGTGAGTGGAGAGACTTGGGGGCCACCAGCCCGGCCTTCTTTCTGGCTGCCTGGGCATCTGCCACAGGAACTAGGTCTAGTTACAGGAAAACCAACCAAGTCCCAGGTTTTAGGCCCCTGAGCTTGGAGGACTGTGGGATCGTGCACCTGCCACTCAGGGGCCAACGTGGTGGCGCTGGTTTCTTAAACACGCCTCTCTTCTGCGGGCGGTACCTGCCTGCTGTCATCCTCCTGACAGCCACGTCGAGCCCAGACAGGCTGAAGCCAGACCCTCACCCTGCTGCTGGCCGAGCTGTGAGCTGCACACACGACCCCACCTCAGAGCTGCTGGCTCCCTCCCACGGCCACAGTGGGGCCCTACCAGGCCCTCGCCTCAGGATGCCTGTTTTTTCTGCTGTCTGAGCAGCCTTGCCTCCCTGGGCATGCCTGGTTAGCAGGGGCTGGGGTGCAGCCTCCTGGACACGTGGGGCCGAGGGTGACACTCAGGGGGGTCGCTGACCTGGAGCTGCCCGACACAGTGGGCACAGGCAACCTGTTCCCACCTTGGTTTTCCCCTGGTTGTCTCCTGTCCTGATGCGTGAGCTGGTGGTGCTGACGCCCCGGTGAGCAGGAAAAGCTCCTCCTCATTCTGCAGCAGAGCCACGCCCCATGCTGAACATCCCTGATGCCTACCCGCAGGTCCCAGGAGCCAGCGCCTAGGGATGCATTGGTTACAGAGGTAGGGGTTTGCCTAGGGCCACAGGTGCTTGGGCTGTCTGCTTGTGAAGTGCTCTGTCTGAAACCAACACCTGGAATTTCTATTTTTGCTGCCACAGAAGCTGCATCCACATCTGCTTGTTTGGATAATCCAACTCATTTTCCAGCTGGATCTAAATATCTGTGTGTGTTTGGACAGGGCCCTGGAATTTCTAATGGAAAGCCACAGCCAGATCTGTTTCTGTGTCCACTCCACAGGGAGTTACATGTCACCAGAGCCTCGGTGTCTGTTAGAAGATGTGGTGCACTTTGGGGATCTGTGTCTCCCTCTAGTTCTGTCTCCCTCTCTATCTCTCTGTCTCTGTCTCCCTCTCTTTCTCTGTCTCTCTCCCTCTCTATCTCTCTGTCCCCCTCTCTATCTCTCTGTCTCTGTCTCCTTCTCTGTCTCTGTCTTCCTGTCTTTGTTTCCCTCTCTATCTCTCTTTACACCCAGCACACCTGGATTTGAACCCAGACCCATGCTCTTGCCAGCTGTGTGGCCTGGGTGGGGCCAACAGTGCCTGTCAAGCCTGGTGGAGTGCCTGCTGGGTTCCCAGTGCAGGGCTGGACAATGGCAGAGGCTGCCAGCTCTACCCACTGCCTGTGCACCCCCAGACTGCTGTGGGGCCGAGGGGAGGCGCGGTGGCCCCAGCTGTGTCTCTGGGGGCAGCTCCCCCAGCGCTGTGCTGACTCTGGACTCAGCCCAGAAGGCAGGGGGTGCGGTGTGCGGGCTGCACGTTGTCTTCAGCACCTAGAACAGCTCCCGCCTGGATCCACCAGGCTTTGCTGAAAGGAGGATGGTCTTGGGAAGGGAGTCCCTGGGGTCACTGCACCAGGTCCCTTGTCCTAAGGAGGGGGATGAGCCGTTTCCCCAGGTCATGGGGGGAGTGAGCGCGGCGCTTCCTGCCACTGCCTTTGCCCTGTGCAGCCTGGGTGGCCTCAGACGGAGCCTTCCCGGGTGGGTGCTGTGGCTCTGCCTCCCCCTGAGTGCCTCCTCCTTGGCTGACCCTGTCATTCACAATCTGAAGCCATTGCCAACAATAACCAATCTGGGTGGTACCGGGCAGGACTGCGTGGTCTCTGGGGGTTTCCTGGATGACTGTGGAATTGTCAGGGCTGGCCAGGGCCACAGACAGGAGCCCACAGCTGCCTGTGCCAGGGTGGAGGGCCTGAGGGGGTGGACAGCGCAAGGCTAATCCTGGGCTTGTCAGGCGATGTGGATGGGATGCATTGCTGTAGAGGAAGGCTCGGAACAAGCTGCCCTCTGGCGGGATCAGTGCAGGGCAGGCGTGTTCCCGTCTGGCTGAACCTCGCGGTATAAAAAGCCGGCTGAACAGGAATCAAGTGATTTTGGGCAGGGATGGAGATGTGAGGGATGGAAAGGGGATCTTTAGCTTCAATCTGTCATCTCCCATCAAGATGAGAGTCTGAACCTGTGTGTGTAGCTGGGTCTGCGACAAGCAATGGTATTACCTGCTGTAACGATGTAACGATGATCACCTGTGGCGCTCTGGTATCTTCTCTGGGGGTGAGTCCCGATTTCACCTGCTACAACAATGTAACGATGATCACCTGTGGCGCTCTGGCATCTTCTCCCGGGTGAGTCCCGATTTCACCGACTGTAACGATATGACGATGATCACCTGTGGTGCCGTGGCATCTTCTCTTTGGGGCTGAGTCCCGATTTCACTCAGCTGCCTCAAGAACCTGGTATTAGGTTTTTGTTGATCTTTTTCTAGCTGGGGCAGGGCCTCTGCTGACCCATAGAGAAACACCCACAAATGCTCACTCCTGGCCACTGGAGTTGAAGAAAGAAGAAAGAAACACGAAAAGCAGCTCAACAAAGACAGGTTTATTTTGGAGAATAAACCCGAGAGGGCCTTCTGGCCTATTTAGGTCCAGAGTGTTCTCTCTTACAGACTAAGGGTATTTGAGGGTTCAGGGAGGGAGAGCTTGTCGCAGGTTCGGAGTGTTTTGGGGTGGGGGGATTTTTATGGCTGGGTTGGAAGGTTTCGGGTCAGAGGGGAGTCTGTCTTGGGGTTGGCATGTTTCTGGCCAAAGGTGTCATTTGTGGTTTATGGTCACACTGATATTAGACATTAGGTTGATGTTTTGGGGGCTGGATTTTGGGGGCTTTTAATCAAGGAGAACTTCAAATGGTGGTGTGTGTCCAAGACGGCGACGTTCCTGCTCTGTCAGTCCAGACTCTATAGTTGAAAAGGGTGAGGTGTGGCATGTTCTTTCCGGCTACTTCCTGCTGAGAGACAGTCGTCCTTACAGGCCACTGAACGCAGCGTCTGTGGATACATCTAGGAGTGGAAGAGGCAGATTTGTTCCCAGAAACACTGT
>NW_020260568.1:0-4034 GCF_003255815.1 Theropithecus gelada
AAAAAACTAGCCGGGCGTGGTGGCGGGCGCCTGTAGTCCCAGCTACTCGGAGGCTGAGGCAGGAGAATGGCCTGAACCTGGGAGGCGGAGCTTGCAGTGAGCCGAGATCGCGCCACTGCACTCCAGCCTGGGTGACACAGCGCGAGACTCCGTCTCAAAAAAAAAAAAAAAAAAAAAAACACAAGCAAATTTAAAATAATAAACGCTAACATCTCCTACTGGGGAGAAAAATAAGAACAAAGGTCTGGGAAGCGGGTGCTCTTTAACACCATTTAGGTTTTTTGATTTGTTGCTTCTAATTAAGATATTGGTTTCTGCTGAGGGCATACCTAAGCTAGGTTAGATTTTAAAATACTTGCCAGCCTTTGAAGGATGAGACATACTAGCTAGTAAGCCAGGTTTATTAGTAATGTAACATTAAACAGCTTACTTACCCTTTTTAACCTATGTTACAATAAATGTACTTCCTGCTAAGGTCAATACTTTAAAGGCAAAATACTCACACTGGATGTTTGTTTACAAACAAATTCCCGATAGCAGTGCTGAGGACCAGAATATGCTGCTCCAAAATACATTTTTTTTGGTATAAGGATTATTTTGAGAAACTGCAGACACAGGAGAAATTCTGAAAACAGGGTACTAGAAGTTACCATTTTGTAAGAGAAATGTATATCTACAAAGGGAATCTCCATTTGTAAGAGTGCCTCCTTCTCTGTACCAGGAAGAGATGGATGACAAAGTCACTAAGATATGTATAAATGGAGAAGGCACTGGCTGAAATCTGCATAACAAACCTTACCCTTGCTTTTCCTGAGCGTCTCCACATAACTGGCCTTCCCAATACCATTCTTTCTACGTTTCAGCACATGATGGTATTTAAGACTAAATTCAAAGCCATTGCTTTGAGATTTACCAATTTCAGCAGATATCTCCTAGGTACACATGCTTATAGACCTGTTTGGTAATCTGTCTTTGGGTACAGATGTCTGTCACTCTGTCCCAACCAAGAACTACAAAGGATAGAGAGAAAATTATTTTCCCTTTTGTACAGTAAGATTGACTTATTTTTTTAATATCCCAATGCTATAGCAAATTGAATGTATAATGTAAGAGTTTTGGCTAGAAGAATGCTTATAATCACTCACGTGAACACTCATACATTGCAGGTGAGAATGAAAAGGGGACAGCCACTTTGGAAAACAATTTGGCAGTTAAACACACTATATGTGATGGTCAATTTGATCTAATTTAATTTTTTTTTTTTTTTTGAGATAGGGTTGTGCTGTCACCCAGGCTAGAATGCAGCTGTGTGAGCATGACTCAACACAGCCTCAACCTCCCAGGCTCGAAAGATCCTCCAACCTCAGTCTCCCAAAAAACTGGGACTATAGACGCATCCCACCATGCCCAGCTAATTAATTTTTTTTTTTTAAGCTACGGAGTCTTACTAAGTTGCCTAGGCTGGTCCTGAACGCCTAGCCTCAAGCCATCCTCCCATCTCAGTCTCCCAAAGTGCTGGGATTACAAGTGTGAGCCACTGTGCCTGGACCATATGTGATGATTAATTTTATATGTCAACTTCACTAGGTTGTAGTACCCAGTTGTTTGGTTAAATATCAGTATAGATGTTGCTATGAAGATATTTTAAAGATGTGATTAACATTTACAATCAGTAGATTTTGAGTAAAGCTGATGATCTTACCTAATGATAGGTGGGCCTCATCTAATCATTGGAAGACCTTGAGAGCAAAAGCTAAGGTTCCCCAAATAAGAAGCAGTTCTGCCTCAAGACTGCAACACAGAAACCTTGCCTGATCTTTCAGGCTCCTGGCCTCCTTGGTAGATTTTGGACTCAAAATTGCATCAACTCTGTATTAGTCCATTCTCATGCTGGTAATAAAAACATACCCAAGACTAGACAATTTACAAAGAAAAAGAGGTTTAATGGACTCACAGTTCCACATGGCTGGGGAGGACTCACTATCATGGCAGAAGGCAAAGGAGAGACAAAGGCATGTACCACATAGCAGCAGGCAAGAGAACCTGTCCAAGGGAACTGCCCTTTATAAAACCATCAGATCTTGGCCGGGCATGGTGGCTCACGCCTGTAATCCCAGCACTTTGGGAGGCCAAGGCAGGTGGATCATGAGGTCAGGAGTTCAAGACCAGCCTGGCCAAGATGGTGAAACCCCATATCTACTAAAAATACAAAAAATTAGCCAGGCATGGTGGCGGGTGCCTGTAATCCCATTTACTTGGGAGGCTGAGGCAGGAGAATCACTTGAACCTGGGAGGCGGAGGTTGCAGTGAGCCAAGATCATGCCACTGCACTCCAGTCTCGGCAACACAGCAAGACTCTGTCTAAAAAACAAAAAAACCCATCAGTTCTTATGAGACTTATTGACTATCAATAGAACAGCACAGGAAAAGCCCATCCCCATGATTCAATTACCTCCCACTAGGTCCCTCCCATGACACGTGGGTATTATGGAAGCTACAATTCAAGATGAGATTTGGGAACACAGGCAAACCATATCAAACTCTTAGCTGAATTTCCAGCCTGCTGGCCTGCCCTATAAATTTTGGACTTGCCAGCCTGCCACAACTGTGCAAACCAATCCTTTTTTTCTTTCGAGACAGGGTCTCACTTCATTGCCCAGGCTGGAGTATAGTGGCATGATTATGGCTCACTGCAGCCTCGAACTACCGGGCTCAAGATCCTCCCATCTTAGCCTCTTGAGAAACTGGGACTACCGGCATGCACCATCATGCCCAGCTAACTAAAAATATTTTTTTTTGTATAGATGTAGTCGCAGTTTGTTGCCCAGGCTGATCTCGAACTCCTAGTCTCAGGTGATCCTCCCTCCTCAGCATTCCAAAGTGCTGGGATTACAGGCGTGAGCCACTGTACCCAGTCCTTGAACCAATCCTTAAAATAAATCTCTCTTTCCCTCTCTAAGTATGTGTGGTGTGTGTGAGTGAATACCCACACACATATGTGTATGTATGTAATATATAGATACAGATATAGATAGATGTGTAGATATATAGGAGATATATATTTCCTATATATATTTGTATTCCATTGATAATTTTTCTCTGGATAACCCTGAGTGATACACCATGCAATCCAGTAATCCCAGCCCTAGGTGTTTACCCATGAAAAATAAAAACTTATAGTCATGGCCGGGCATGGAGGCTAATGCCTTCATCCTAGCACTTTCAGAGGCTGAGGTGGGCAGATCAGCTGAGGTCAGGAGTTCAAGACCAGCCTGACCAACATGGGGAAACCCCATCTCTACTAAAAATACAAAAATTAACCAGGTTTGTATCACCACGACTGGCTAATTTTTGTATTTTTACTAGAGACAGGGTTTCACCATGTTGGCCAAGTTGGTGTCAAACTCCTGACCTCAAATGATCTACCCGGCTCGGCCTCCCAAAGTGCTGGGATTACAGGTGTGAGCCACCATGCTGAGCCTGCACGAGTGTATTTAAATAGAATTTTGGGAGAGCCAAAAGTGTAGAGATAGAAAGTAGATCAGTGGTTGCTGGAGGCTGAAGTAGGGCTGGGATTGCCACCAAAGGACCAGGAGGGAATTTTATGGGTGGTGTAAGTGTTCTATATCTTGATTATTGTTACATGACTGTATGAATTCACCAAAATTCATAAATTTATATACAAAAAATGGTAATTTTACTGAATATAAATAATACTTCAAAGAACTTGACTTCAAATAACAGTAACATTATGATCACTCTTATAATCTCACCTATTCTGTTGGAAGACTTGGTAAGGAAATCATTCTAACAAATCACTGCTTTTCCAGAAAGACATAAGGACTTGATGGCTAAAACGTAAAATAAATTTTTTTTCTGGGGTAACAGAAATTCTCCATAGGTATAAATCCTCATTTATTTAAGATTACATCCAATATTTGCAGGGGTTTTTTTTTGTTTTTTTGTTTGTTTGTTTTTTGTTTTTTGTTTTTTTTTTTTTTTTTTTTGAGACGGAGTCTCGCTCTGTCGCCCAG
>NW_020260569.1:0-4033 GCF_003255815.1 Theropithecus gelada
TCATGGGGTTGCCAGGAAGATGCCAGCTTTTTCCTTTTTCCTCAGTAGCTCAAATGCTCAGAAGCTCAAATGCTCTCATTTAATTCCCTAATGCAATTACCTAGCTTCAACCCGATGGCTGTAATGTCTAAATTCACTTTTTCTTCATTCCAGTTCTACATAACAAAGCATAAATAATCACAGAGGAATGATTCCGTGTTGGACTATTCAGTGGGCAGAGAAGAGCATTCTGACCGGCGTGAGACACTGTCTCCGTTCCCAGGGAGCCCGTGAGGTGGCTGCACGGAGTACACGCGTGAAGATTCAGGAGCAGGAGCGTCAGGTGATGGGAGGAGCACGGAGACAGCACCAGACAGATGCCTGCCGAGGGGCCGCTGCAGCCGGGCTGGCCGGGAAGGTCACGGGAGCGGGTGCAGGCGTCTCCCTCCAGCCGCACTTGGTTTTCATGAGGACGCGTGCAGGGAAGGGGATGACACCGAAATGCTGTGGCGCTGAGGGTAGGAGGGGAGGGACGGGCTGGCCACCACCCCTTGCGTCCCTGCCCCTATGAACGCTGCCAAAATCAGCCCCAATGGGGAGAAGTGAGGTGGGTGAAAGAGGTGGACAGACTTGGCTTCCATGGAATTCAGATTCCAGTCATTAAAATTCCCTTCTGAGTTTTCATTTGGAAAACTTTGCAAATGTATTTAGCGACAAGAGGCAGAAGATGAAGCCAATACAGTTGGGCTCAAACCGCCGCCCTTCTCCTCTCTGCATCCAACACCCGCCCTGAGCCCCTGAGTGTGAGGACCCCGAGCTGCCCAGCCCAAGGGCGCGGCCCCTGACCAGAGGAGGGAGCCGCACAGCGAGGTCCCCAGCACGTGGATGGCAGGATCTGTGCTATCAGTCCCAGGGCCCCAAGCAGAGAAGGCCTGGGGCTCCCAGCTGAAGCTTTGCTGTCTCCTCTGTCACCAAAGTCGAGAAGGATTGAGTGGGACCAACGCCGGACCTGCCGGCTCCTCGGTGGCTGCCAATGTGGCCCTCAGGCTGCGGGTAAGACCCTCTAGGGGAGCCCAGACAGCGGTGAGAATCACAGCCACAAGTGCTCCAAGGGCCCCAAAACACATGCACAGCCTGAGGAAGGCAGCACTGGCTCAGATCCCCGTCCAGGCTTGTGTGCCACACTCAGATGCAGGGCACCAGAACATGGTGCTTTAAGTGGCTTTGTGGGGTGTAGGAACACAAAGTGGGGCCTCGAGTGGCTCAGAAGTCACTCCCACCAGCCCGTGGGGACCCGGGCATCCCTTCTGGATGTGGCTGGAGTCTCTCCAGGGCAGCCTCCAAAGTCCCACGGAGGAGGTGAGCGTAGATCTCGCGCTGACATGAGAAAGGCCCCTGACAGGTATCCTGAACATGCAGGCACACAGCTGGCTGACTCATCTGAAGGGACCTGCTGTGCCACAAGCCAGGGATGGCTGGAGAGAACTCAACTAACACACGAACCCTGTCCAGGCGCCCACCTGGGGCGCCCACAAGAAAACTATGGAAGCTGTGAAGACAGAGGTGTGCACAGGGCTGGGAGAACCCAGGGAGGAGCCGCACTGGGGAACAGGTGGGAAGGAGGGCTGGGCCCCACAAGCAAAGGAGGGAGGCGCTCAGTGCCATGAAGACCCCGCTGCTCCCACAGCTGCAGGCGTGGCTGGCAGCATGAGCTTGGTTGCAGGGGCCCAGGAGCACGTGTGTTTGGCAGGAGCTGCCCTCCTGGAGCCACGCTACGGGTACCCTCATTTTAGAGACAGGCACCTGATAACGATGACAATCAACCATGCCACCCTGAATTACAGCCGTGTCCTCAGCGGGTCACTATTTACGCTGACAATTACAAAGAGCTTGAACTCACTGTCCTAAGAAGCAACAAGCCCTTCATTATCACTGCAGCAAGCCTCTGTGGGGCCCTCCTCCCCCGCCGCTTCCCATCGGGGCAAGTGAAGTCCCATGACAGTGACTCAGAGCCAGCCCAGTAGCTTCAGTGCAGGAAAAATCACAAAAACTCAAACACATCCTAAACATGGGCAGTTGGTAGGAGCCCATTCCTCAATTAAACCTGTTCCGAGGCTTTCTGGGCTAGCACAGCTCTGATCACAGGCTTGCGCTTTCTGCTCCCTGTGAAGGGCGGCGAGGAGGCTGGGCTCCGCCATTCTGCAGGCTCCGTTACGTGGAGTCCGCCCTATGGCCTCGGTGGCCTGTGCCAGTGTGACAGTTGCCCACAGTGAATACTCGGCACAGCAGAGCAGGCTTGGGGAAGAACAGAAAGTGACCTCTAAGCCTGCAGAAGACGCTAAGCCACGCACGGCCTCAGGTGCACTGCGTGTCAATCACGCCGAAGCAGGAACGAGCTCTTAATAGTTCCAGTAAAGCAAAGGCTGCCCTGGAAAACTGCGTGAACCTTTCTGACTACTCACAGGTGAGGAGCCACTGCCTGAGACACAAAGGTAAAGAATTAACCTGAAACTGCATATTATAAAACTTATTTTTAAATGATGGCGCTTAATTTAAAAGACTCCAAAGAATACTGCATTAGAAAGTGATGGAGTGAAACCGTGAGGCTGACCACAGGAGTCCCTGGAAATTTCACCAAATGTTGTGTCAAAACTGGGAAACAGAAGAGCCGCACCTGATGAAACATTCAGTTAATCACTTGAGTCCTCCCCACATACGAAGCTATGTTAAAAAGTGTTCCCAGAATCTAAAGTGAGCAGGAGGGCTGTGAACACACAAAGAGAGAGCCACTTCGTCCGTGGACCACGACAAAAGAAATGCTAACGAGTGCCTACGACATGCTGGAGTCCAGGGCTCTGGGCGCAGCTGTGACAGGGACACTCAGGGTTCCACTATCCAGATGGGAAAACAGGGCGGAAACACCAGGGAGCCTGTCCCAGGGTGCAGAGCCAGTGAATGGTGGTTCATACTGGGCCAATCCCAGCTGCCAGGCTCTGGGGCTCCCAGGGACAGAATCCTGTTGACTTCACTCTGGGGTGTGAGAAGCAGCAGCATCCCCCAAAGGCACCTGGAGAAGTGGTGTTACCCTCCATCCCTCCATCCCCTGTCCCCGGTGCTACCCTCCGTCCCCCTGTCCCCAGTGTTGCTCACCATCCTCCTCACCTCCAGGCCCCTCTCCCTGTCCTCCCTCATTTTCCTGTTCATCCAGAACACGTCACATGACTCTTCCCTTTTCAAGAGGCTCAGCTGCACCCAGAGGCATTCCAGCCTATTCGGGACGGGACACACACCCTGGGGAAATGCCAGCACAGGGCCGGAAGGGCCTGAGACCCTCTCACTGTCACCCAGGAAGGATGGAACAGCCCACGGTCACGCTGCTTGTGAGGCAGGATGAAAACTTCCGTGTCCAAAATATTCTTTTCACTAGAACTGTTCAGACCATTCGTGAACGAATCAGTTAAATACCAGCAAGGGCCATTTCCACTTATTCTCTGGCTACAGTTTTCCACCCACCAGCAACCACACTCCTAGGAATTATCACTAACACAGAATCGGTGCCTTGTGCCTTTTAGGAAAACCTCTTTCCCTCCAGCTTTGTCCTCCTTCCACAAAAGGTGCCTCTGACTGCCTCACTCGCTGTACCAGGATTTTGCTCGGCTACGGAGGAAAATCTGCGTGGGGCTCAGAGGTGGGTGGTCCCTGCATGGGCAGCAGGTCTGTGACATCCTCCGAGGAGCCTGGCCCAGGCCCGCGCCACACGCCAGGACTCTGCCTTCTGGCCCTCGGGCCCCTGAAGCTGCTTTCCCTCCAGGGGTCACGCCTCGGGCAAGAAGGCCGGACAAGGGCCCAGGGCTGCTGTGGGTCGGGAAAGCCTCCCAACACCTCCCTCTCCAGGACCCCCCATCAGCATCCCAGCACCTGGACCTGTGTCACCAGCCGCTCCGCCGTGCAAGAGAATTGGATTTTCAGCTGGGTGCGCTGCTTCCCTAAACAAAGTAGGGTGTTGTTACTGAGGAAAAAGGAAAAAGCTGGCATCTTCCTGGCAACCCCATGA
>NW_020260570.1:0-1229 GCF_003255815.1 Theropithecus gelada
AAAGATCCTCAGATGAAATCTGGAAAGAAGCTTTCTGAGAAACTGCTTAGTGTTCTGTTAATTCATCTCACAGAGTTACATCTGTATTTCCTGGATCTCTCTGCTAGCCTTATTTCTGTGGAATCTGAGCACAGATATTTCGGATCCCTTTGAAGACAATAGGTCCAAAGGAAATATCCTCCGATAACAAAGAGAAAGAAGCTCTCTGAGAAACTTCTTTGTGTTCTGTGAAATCATCCCACAGAGTTACAGCTTTCCACTCAACAAGGCTTTCGCTAAGACAGTTCTTGTGGAATTGGCAAAGTGATATTTGGAAGCCCATAGACGGCTAAGGTGAAAAAAGAAATATCCTCAGAAGAAATCTGGAAAGAAGCTTTCTGAGAGACTGCTCCGTGATGTGTGACTTCCACTCACAGAGTTACATCTGTATTTCGTGGATCTCTTTGCTAGCCTTATTTCTGTGGAATCTGAGAACAGATATTTCGGATCCCTTGGAAGACAATAGGGCCAAAGGAAATATCCTCCGATAACAAAGAGAAAGAAGCTTTCTGAGAAACTTCTTTGTGTTCTGTGAAATCATCTCACAGAGTTACAGCTTTCCCTTCAAGAAGCCTTTGCCTGAGACAGTTCTTGTGGAATTGGCAAAGTGATATTTGGAAGCCCCTAGAGGACTATGCTGAAAAAGGAAATATCCTCCGATGAAATCTTGAAAGAAGCTTTTTGAGAAAGTGCTTAGTGTTCTGCTAATTCATCTCACAGAGTTACATCTGTATTTCGTGGATCTCTTTGCTAGCCATATTTCTGTGCAATCTGAGAACAGATATTTCGGATCCCTTTGAAGACTATAGGGCCAAAGGAAATCTCCTCCGAAAACAAAGAGAAAGAAGCTTTCTGAGAAACTTCTTTGTGTTCTGTGAAATCATCTCACAGAGTTACAACTTTCCCGTCAAGAATCCTCTCGCTAAGACAGTTCTTGTGGAATAGGCAAAGTGATATTTGGAAGCCAATTGAGGGCTATGGTGAAAAAGGAAATATGCTCAGATGAAATCTGGAAAGAAGCTTTCTGAGACACTGCTCTGTGATGTGTAACTTCCACTCACAGTGTTACATCTGTATATCGTGGATGTCTTTGCTAGCCTTATTTCTGTGGAATCTGAGAACAGATATTTCGGATCCCTTTGAAGACTATAGGGCCAAAGGAAATATCCTCCGATCACAAAGAGAAAGAA
>NW_020260570.1:1316-4033 GCF_003255815.1 Theropithecus gelada
TGTTCTGTGAAATCATCTCACAGAGTTACAGCTTTCCCGTCAAGAAGCCTTTCGATAAGACAGTTCTTTTGGAATTGGCAAAGTGATATTTGGAAGCCCATAGAGGGCTATGGTGAAAAAGGAAATATCCTCAGATGAAATCTGGAAAGAAGCTTTCTGAGAAACTGGTTAGTGTTCTGTTAATTCATCTCACAGAGATACATCTGTATTTCGTGGATCTCTTTGCTAGCCTTATTTCTATGGAATCTGAGAACAGATATTTCGGATCCCTTTGAAGACTATAGGGCCAAAGGAAATATCCTCCGATAACAAGAGAAAGAATCTTTCTGAGAAACTTCTTTGTGTTCTGTGAAATCATCTCACAGAATTACAGCTTTCCCGTCAAGAAACCTTTCGCTAAGACATTTCTTCTGGAATTGGCAAAGAGATATTTGGAAGCCCATAGAGGGCTATGGTGAAAAAGGAAATGTCCTCAGATGAAATCTGGAAAGAAATTTTCTGAGTATCTACTTAGTGTTCTGTTAATTCATCTCACAGAATTTCATGTGTATTTCGTGGATCTCTTTGCTATCCTTATTTCTGTGGAATCTGAGAACAGATACTTCGGATCCCTTTGAAGACTATAGGGCCAAAGGAAATATCCTCCGATAACAAAGAGAAAGAAGCTTTCTGAGAAACTTCTTTCTGTTTTGTGCAATCATCTCACAGAGTTACAGCTTTCCCGTCAGGAAGCCTTTCTCTAAGACAGTTCGTGTGGAATTGGCAAAGTGCTATTTGGAAGCCCATAGAGGGCTATGGTGAAAAAGGAAATATCCTCAGATGAAATCTGGAAAGAAGCTTTCTGAGAAACTGCGTAGTGCTCTGTTAATTCATCTCACAGTGTTACATCTGTATTTCGTGGATCTCTCTGCTAGCCTTATTTCTGTGGAATCTGAGAACAGATATTTCGGATCCCTTTGACGGCGAAAGGGCCAAAGGAAACATCCTCCGATAACAAAGAGAAAGAAGCTTTCTGATTAACTTCCTTGTGTTCTGTGAAATCATCTCACAGGGTTACTGCTTTCCCGTCAAGAAGCCTTTCGCTAAGACAGTTCTTGTGGAATTGGCAAAGTGATATTTGGTAACCACTAGAGGGCGATGGTGAAAAAGGAAATATTCTCAGATGAAATCTGGAAAGAAACTTTCTGAGAATCTGCTCTGTGATGTGTGACTTCCACTCACAGGGTTACGTCTGTATTTCGTGGATCTCTTTGCTAGCCTTATATCTGTGGAATCTGAGAACAGATACTTCGCATCCATTTGAATGAGTATAGGGCCAAAGGAAATATCCTCCGATAACAAAGAGAAAGAAGCTTTCTGAGAAACTTCTTTGTGTTCTGTGAAATCATCTCACAGAGTTACAGGTTTCCCGTCAAGAAGCCTTTCGCTAAGAAAGTTCTTGTGGAATTGGCAAAGTGATATTTGGAAGCCCATAGAGGGCTATGGGGAAAAAGGAAATATCCTCAGATGAAATCTAGATAGAAGGTTTCTCAGAAACTTCCAGGTTATATGTGACTTCCACACACAGAGTTACATGTGTGTTTCGTGGATCGCTTTGCTAGCCTTATTTCTGTGGAATATGAGAACAGATATTTCGGATCCCTTTGAAGACTATAGGGCCAAAGGAAATATTCTCCGATAACAAAGAGTAAGAAGCTTTCTGAGAAACTTCTTTGTGTTCTGTGAAATCATCTCAGAGAGTTACAGCTTTCCCCTCAAGAAGCTTTTCGCTAAGACAGTTCTTGTGGAATTGGCAAAGTGATATTTAGAAGCCCATGGAGGGCTATGTTGAAAAAGGAAATATACTCAGATGAAATCTGGAAAGAAGCTTTCTGAGAAACTGCTTAGTGTTCTCTTAATTCATCTCACAGAGTTAGATGTGTTTTTCGTGGATCTCTCTGTTAGCCTTACTTCTGTGGAATCTGAGAACAGATATTTCCTATCCCTTTGAAGACTATAGGGCCAAAGGAAATATCCTCCGATAACAAAGAGAAAGAAGCTTTCCGAGTAACTTCTTTGTGTTCTGTGAAATCATCTCACAGATTTACAGCTTTCCCGTCAAGAAGCCTTTAGCTAAGACAATTCTTGTGGAATAGGCAAAGTGATATTTGGAAGCCCATAGAGGGCGATGGTGAAAAAGGAAATATCCACAGATGAAATCTGGAAACAAGCTTTCTGAGAAACTGCTTAGATTTCTGTTAATTCATCTCAAAGAGTTACATCTGTATTTCGTGGATCTCTTTGCTAGCCTTATTTCTGTGGAATCTGAGAACAGATACTTCAGATCCCTTTGAAGACTATAGGGCCAAAGGAAATATCCTCCGATAAAAAAGAGAAAGAAGCTTTCTGAGAAACTTCTTTGTGTTCTGTGAAATCATCTCACAGAGTTACAGCTTTCCCGTTAAGAAGCCTTTCGCTAAGACAGTTCTTGTGGAATTGGCAAAGTGATATTTGGAAGCCCATAGAGGGCTACGGTGAAAAAGGAAATATCCTCAGATGAAATCTGGAAAGAAGCTTTCTGAGAAACGGCTTAGTGTTCTGTTAATTCGTCTCACAGAGTTACATCTGTATTTCGTGGATCTCTTTGTTAGCCTTATTTCTGCGGAATCTGAGAACAGATACTTCGGATAGCTTTGAACACTATAGGCCCAAAGGAAATATCCTCCGATAACAAAGAG
>NW_020260571.1:0-4032 GCF_003255815.1 Theropithecus gelada
CTATGGTGAAAAAGGAAATATCCTCAGATGAAATCTGGAAACAAGCTTTCTGAGATACTGCTTAGTGTTCTGTTAAGTCATCTCACAGAGTTACATCTGTATTTCGCGGATCTCTTTGCTAGCCTTATTTCTGTGGAATCTGAGAACAGATATTTCGGATCCCTTGGAAGACTATAGGGTCAAAGGAAATATCCTCCGATAACAAAGAGAAAGAAGCTTTCTGAGAAACTTCTTTGTGTTCTGTTAAATCATCTCACAGAGTTACAGCTTTCCCCTCAAGAAGCCTTTCGCTAAGACAGTTCTTGTGGAATTTGCAAAGTGATATTTGGAAGCCCATAGAGGGCTATGGTGAAAAAGGAAATATCCTGAGGTGAAATCTTGAAAGAAGCTTTGTGAGAAACTGCTTTGTGATGTGTGACTTCCACTCACAGAGTTACATCTGTATTTCGTGGATCTCTTTGCTAGCCTTGTTTCTGTGGAATCTGAGAACAAACATTTCCGATCCCTTTGATGACTATAGGGCCAAAGGAAATACCCTCCGATAACAAAGAGAAAGAAGCTTTCTGAGAAACTTCTTTGTGTTCTGTGATATCATCTCACAGAGTGACAGCTTTCCCCTCAAGAAGCCTTTCGCTAAGACAGTTCTTGTGGAATTGGAAAAGTGATATTTGGAAGCCCATAGAGGGCTATGGTGAAAAAGGAAATATCCTCAGATAAAATCTGGAAAGAAGCTTTCTGAGAAACTGCTCCGTGATGTGTGACTTCCACTCACAGCGTTGCATCTGCATTTCGTGGATCTCTTTGCTAGCCTTATTTCTGGGGAATCTGAGAACAGATATTTCGCATCCCTTTGAAGACTATAGGGCCAAAGGAAATCTCCTCCGATAACAAAGAGAAAGAAGCTTTCTGAGAAACTTCTTTGTGTTCTGTGAAATCATCTCACCGAGTTACAGCTTTCCCCTCAAGAATCCTTTCGCTAAGACAGTTCTTGTGGAATTGGCAAAGTGATATTTGGAAGCCCATAGAGGGCTATGGTGAAAAAGGAAATATCCTCAGATGAAATCTGGAAAGAAGCTTTCTGAGAAACTGCTTAGTGTTCTGTTAATTCATCTCACAGAGTTACATCTGTATTTCGTGGATCTCTTTACGAGCCTTATTTCTGTGGAATCTGAGACCAAATATGTCGGATCCCTTTGAAGACTATAGGGCCAAAGGAAATATCCTCCGATAACAAAGAGAAAGAAGGTTTCTGAAAAAATTCTATTTGTTCTGTGAAATCATCTCACAGAGTTACAGCTTTCCGCTCAAGAAGACCTTCGCTAAGACAGTTCTTGTGGAATTGGCAAAGTGATATTTGGAAGCCCATAGAGGGCTACGGTGAAAAAGGAAATATCCTCAGGTGAAATCTGGAAAGAAGCTTTCTGAGAAACTTCTTTGTGTTCTGTGAAATCATCTCACAGAGTTACAGCTTTCCTTTCAAGAAGCCTTTCGCTAAGACAGTTCCTGTGGAATTGGCAAAGTGATATTTGGGAGCCCCCAGAGGGCTATGGTGAAAAAGGAAATATCCTCAGATGAAATCTGGAAATAAGCTTTCTGAGAAACTGCTCCGTGATGTGTGTCTTCCACTCACAGTGTTACATCTGTATTTCGTGGATCTCTTTGCTAGCCTTATTTCTGTGGAATCTGAGAACAAACATTAGCGATCCCTTTGATGACTACAGGGCCAAAGGAAATATCCTCCGATAACAAAGAGAAAGAAGCTTTCTGAGAAACTTCTTTGTGTTCTGTGAAATCATCTCACAGAGTTACAGCTTTCCATTCAAGAAGCCTTTCGCTAAGACAGTTCTTGTGGAATTGGCAAAGTGATATTTGGGAGCCCCCAGAGGGCTATGGTGAAAAAGGAAATATCCTCAGATGAAATCTGGAAAGAAGCTTTCTGAGAAACTTCTTAGTGTTCTCTTAATTCATCTCACCGAGATACATCTGTATTTCGTGGATCTCTTTGCTAGCCTTATTTCTGTGGAATCTGAGAACAGATATTTCGGATCCCTTTGAAGACCATAGGGACATATAGGGCCAAAGGAAATATCCTCTGATAGCAAAGAGAAAGAAGCTTTCTGAGAAACTTCTTTATGTTCTGTAAAATCATCTCACAGAGTTACAGCTTTCCCCTGAAGAAGTCTTTCGCTGAGACAGTTCTTGTGCAATTGGCAAGGTGATATTTGAAAGCCCACAAAGGGCTATGGCGAAAAAGGAAATATCCTCAGATGAAATCTGGAAAGAAGCTTTCTGAGAACCTGATTAGTGTTCTCTTAATTCATCTCAGAGAGTTACATCTGTATTTCGTGGATCTCTTTGCTAGCCTTATTTCTGTGGAATATGAGAACAGATATTTCGGAACCCTTTGCAGTCCATAGGGCCATATAGGGCCAAAGGAAATATCCTCCGATAACAAAGAGAAAGAAGCTTTCTGAGAAACTTCTTTGTGTTCTGAGAAATCATCTCACAGAGTTACAGATTTCCCCTCAAGAAGACTTTCGCTAAGTCAGTTCTTGTGGAATTGGCAAAGTGATATTTGGAAGCCCATAGAGGGCTATGGTGAAAAAGGAAATATCCTCATATGAAATCTGGAAAGAAGCTTTTTGAGAAACTGCTTAGTGTTCTGTTAATTCATCTCACAGAGTTACATCTGTATTTCGTGGATCTCTCTGCTAGCCTTATTTCTGTGGAATCTGACAACAGATATTTCGGATCCCTTTGAAGACTATGGGGCCATATAGGGCCAAAGGAAATATGCTCCGATAACAAAGAGAAAGAAGCTTTCTGAGAAACTTCTTTGTGTTCTGTGAAATCATCTCACAGAGTTACAGCTTTCCCCTCAAGAAGACTTTCGCTGAGACATTTCTTGTGGAATTGCCCAAGTGATATTTGGAAGCCCATAGAGGGCTATGGTGAAAAAGGAAATATCCTCAGATGAAATCTGGAATGAAGCTTTCTGAGAAACTGATTAGTGTTCTCTTAATTCATCTCACAGAGTTACATCTGTATTTCGTGGATCTCTTTGCCAGCCTTATTTCTGTGGAATCTGAGAACAGATATTTCGGATCCCTTTGAAGGCTACAGGGCCAAAGGAAATATCCTCCGATAACAAAGAGAAAGAAGCTTTCTGAGAAACCTCTTTGTGTTCTGTGAAATCATCTCACAGAGTTACAGCTTTCCCCTCAAGAAGCCTTTCGCAAAGACAGTTCTTGTGGAATTGGCAAAGTGATATTTGGAAGCCCATAGAGGGCTATGGTGAAAAAGGAAATATCCTCAGATGAAATCTGGAAAGAAGGTTTCTGAGAAACTGCTTAGTGTTCTGTTAATTCATCTCACAGAATTACATCTGTATTTCGTGGATCTCTTTGCTAGCCTTATTTCTGTGCAATCTGAGAACAGATATTTCGGATCCCTTTGAAGACGATAGTTCCATATAGGGCCACGGAAATATCCTCCGATAGCAAAGAGAAAGAAGCTTTATGAGAAACTTCTTTGTGTTCTGTTAAATCATCTGACAGAGTTGCAGCTTTCCCCTCAAGAAGTCTTTCGCTGAGACAGTTCTTGTGCAATTGGCAAGGTGATATTTGAAAGCCCACAGAGGGCTATGGTGAAAAAGGAAGTATCCTCAGATGAAATCTGGAAAGAAGCTTTCTGAGAAACTGATTAGTGTTCTCTTAATTCATCTCACAGAGTTACATCTGTATTTCGTGGATCTCTTTGCTAGCCTTATTTCTGTGGAATCTGAGAACAGATATTTCGGAACCCTTTGAAGTCCATAGGGCCATATAGGGCCAAAGGAAATATCCTCCGATAACAAAGAGAAAGAAGCTTTCTGAGAAACTTCTTTGTGTGCTGAGAAATAATCTCACAGAGTTACAGATTTCCCCTCAAGAAGCCTTTCGCTGAGACAGTTCTTGTGGAATTGCCCAAGTGATATTTGGAAGCCCATAGAGGGCTATGGTGAAAAAGGAAATATCCTCAGATGAAATCTGG
>NW_020260572.1:0-4032 GCF_003255815.1 Theropithecus gelada
GATTCCAAGTCTTTGCTATTGTGAATAGTGCTGCAATAAACATACGTGTGCATGTGTCTTTATAGCAGCATAATTTATAATCCTTTGGGTATATACCCAGTAATGGGATGGGTGGGTCATATGGTACATCTAGTTCTAGATCCTTGAGGAATCGCCATACTGTTTTCCATAATGGTTGAACTAGTTTACAATCCCACCAACAGTGTAAAAGTGTTCCTATTTCTCCACATCCTCTCCAGCACCTGTTGTTTCCTGACTTTTTAATGATCACCATTCTAACTGGTGTGAGATGGTATCTCATTGTGGTTTTGATTTGCATTTCTCTGATGGCCAGTGATGATGAGCGTTTTTTCATATGTCTGTTGGCTGTATGAATGTCTTCTTTTGAGAAATGTCTGTTCATATCCTTTGCCCACTTTTTGATGGGGTTGTTTGTTTTTTTCTTGTAAATTTGTTTGAGTTCTTTGTACGTTCTGGATATTAGCCCTTTGTCAGATGAGTAGATTGCAAAAATTTTCTCCCATTCTGTAGGTTGCCTGTTCACTCTGATGGTAGTTTCTTTTGCTGTGCAGAAGCTCTTTAGTTTAATTAGATCCCATTTGTCAATTTTAGCTTTTGCTGCCGTTGCTTTTGGTGTTTTAGACATGAAGTCTTTGCCCATGCCTATGTCCTGAATGGTACTACCTAGGTTTTCCTCTAGGATTTTTATGGTATTAGGTCTAAGATCCTTTCTTATTTCTTAAGGAACATTTTGGGTATTAGTTTTTACCACAGTAAATCTGCCACAGTGACTGAGCCCCCAGCCAATATGAACTGCATAGGCACATCCATTGTTTTACATTGTGCAGTGACCCATGAACCAAAGGGTGAAAATGGTGCCTGACTGACAAATTTGAAAGCCTGATCTAGTACTCCAGAGTTTCTTTATACTCAATTCATGTGATAGAAAAGATCCCTAGTGAGAATGCAAAGATAATGAAATGTATTTCATTTTTGAAATACATTTTATACATTGAAATGTACAAAAATAATAATGAAAAAGGTAGAGATAATGTGAAAAAATAATAACAGGTCCATTGTTAGAAATTTCCCATACAAATTTTAAAGTATAAAATGCCTGGCAAGAAAATATTTAAAGGGAAATGACACATGTGGAATTCAAGTTACTCTTGGAGCACTCATAACCTCTCTTAGTAGGTACAGTGAGATAGATACCCTAACAAGACAGTTTGTTTCCTTCCTAAATTTCAAATTATATTAGTGACTGATTTTATTATAATAGTCACAGGCAGTGTGAGCCAGAACTATTTCCATAACTTCTGTAAAATTTGTGGCATTCTGATTCTTTTTTCCCCTGGATATGCTTTTATTGTTGTTCTTTTTGTTGTGGAAAATGGGCAGCGTGGGAAAGTCAATAAGTCTCCTGAATTTGTCTCCTGTACGTTTAGCATCCAAGCTGCTCAAAACTGCCCTAGGTGTGGAGTGAGAAGCGATTTGCATTTCTGCCTTTCTTTTTAAGTTTCCACATATCTGCTGTCAAATCTCCATATGCTATTTTCCACACCTCCCATTTGGAAAATTCCTGTATAAATCCATCATTTTACCAAATGCATTGTTTTAGAGCTGAACTGACTCAGCACTACATATGTTGTAGAATCTGGATGACTTCCAGCCACCTTCTTACCTCTGCTTCTTAAGTCTTGTATGCAGTTGGGTGGTGCTGCATACAAGACTTGGTTTAAACCATGGGGGGTGGTTTAAACCACATCCATGGCATTGGGTTCACTGCTGGGAACATTAAAGAATTTAAAATTCTATTATGAGATTATTGAGTTTTTTCAACTTCATCCAAGCAGATATAGGTAAATTGATGTGCAGAAATATTTCAGAAAGTAGGTCAGCAGACATTCAGTTGTCCAGGGGTGCCACCCATGTGAGCTGTGCTGAACACTCAAGCCATTTGTATTCATTAGGTCCTTTGGGGCTTGACCTCTTGTTGAGAAGCTGACACAGCATTAGACAACTATAATAAAAAAGAATTAATTTATACTATATTGCATCATGAATCTGTGCATCACATTATTCCAAAATACATATTTTATAATTGTATTATGTGAGAGAAATTAATGTACCCATGGATGAGTATATACTGAGTAAAACAAAAATATATAGACTATACATTTTTTTGATTATGTGATTTTTTAAAACAGGAAAGTCAATGGTTACATTATATAATTTTATATTTTATACCATAGAAGGTAGTAAGAAGTTCTAGTATCTTTTCTTTCTCACAGACACTGAGTTCTGGCTAAATGCATTACAACTTTTAACAAAAACATTACTGCAAATACATAGTAATGTAAATCTCAGTTCAAAAATAAATCCTTGAATACTATGATCAAAACACTTTGACAATTTCAGAGCTGATTCTATACCTCAAAGAGGTTTGATGACTAGAAAACTTAATTGAAATAAAAGACACTTCCATATCTCTGTTGACCTCTCCAGCCCAGTGATGTCTCCTCTTTCCCCCATCTCAGCTCACAGGCGCCATATAGACCATGGTTCTCATGGCAGCCCTAAAGCAGTCACAGGTAGAGGCTCCCTCCAGGGCACTAAAACTCCCATCCCTGGAGTGTGCAGCCAGGCTTAGGCAGCTCCAGAACCCAGCTGACCTCACTTACTGTGGCCAGGGAAAGGTCCTATTTGTGGACTTCTTGCTGTAAGGGACAGCTCACAGTGCATGTGATTCCTCACATCAGGCAAACTGGCCACACTCTGCAGATGGTGAACTGCACATCCAGGAGCATAGGACAAGGTTATTCACATGGAGCTTAAGTCAAAGCCCTGGCCAAGCTCTTAGTGTCTCCCATTCTTGACTGGACAACAGAGCAATGAAGGGCTCCTTCCTGACAGCTCATAAATGCTCATTCAACCCACAGTAAGATTTTGCTACTAACACCATGTCTTCGTTTTCTGAAAATGACCTGTGCGTTTCTTTTCAGAGACTTCACAATCAGGAGAGAACAGGTAATTAGGATGGGTTGGGTCTGGGGAACAGATATACCTCCTTACTCTTCAAAATCAAACTCATATAAAACATCAATTTCCTGTCTTTAGATGATCTCAATATGTAACATGCAGCTGCGTCTCCCTGGTCCTACCAGCCTCAACTTTGTTTAGCCCTTAAATATTTATTAAAATTATTATCATATCTTTCCAGTGAGTCCCCCAGGTCTTCCAGATTATCCAAAAGATTAATCCTCATAAATACAGATAATCACCTTGAAATATGGCTTCTTTCCAATTCTGTCTGGTTTCAGAAGTCCTGATACCTTATCTCTTAGGTCAAATGCAGAACCCCTGCCACAATTTCAAGACCTCCTACAGCTGGTGCCCACACTATGTATCCCAGATCCACACTGAGGGCTGCCAGGGGTACCTGGGACTCAAGGAAGGACACAGCAACCTTTTTAAAGATGTCACGAAGTCTACATTCAGGCTCTGCTGTGACTGGAGGAAGGTCACACCAGGCAGAGCAAATCTGCTCTAAGAATGTCTAAGACAGCCGAATAGGAACAGCTCCAGTCTCCAACTCCCAGCGCGAGCGACACAGAAGACCGGTGATTTCTGCATTTTCAACTGAGGTACTGGGTTCATCTCACTGGGGAGTGCCGGACGATCGGTGCTGGTCAGCTGCTGCAGCCCGACCAGCCAGAGCTGAAGCAGGGCGAGGCATCGCCTCACCTGGGAAGCGCAAGGGGGAAGGGAATCCCTTTTCCTAGCCAGGGGAACTGAGACACACAACACCTGGAAAATCGGGTAACTCCCACCCCAATATTGCGCTTTAAGCAAACAGGCACACCAGGAGATCATATCCCACACCTGGCCGGGAGGGTTCCACGCCCACGGAGCCTCCCTCATTGCTAGCACAGCAGTCTGTGATCTACCGGCAAGGCAGCAGCCAGGCTGGGGGAGGGGCGCCCGCCATTGCTGAGGCTTAAGTAGGTAAACAAAGCTGCTGGGAAGCTC
>NW_020260573.1:0-4031 GCF_003255815.1 Theropithecus gelada
CTGCTTTGTGTTGTGTGACGTTCACCCACAGAGTTACATCTGTATTTCGTGGATCTCTTTGCTAGCCTTATCTCTGTGGAATCTGAGAACAGATATTTCGGATCCCTTTGAAGACTTTAGGGCCAAAGGAAATATCCTCCAATAACAAGGAAAAAGGAGCTTTCTGAGAAACTACTTTGTGTTCTCTGAAATCATCTCACAGAGTTACACTTTTCCCCTCAAGAAGCCTTTGGCTAAGACAGTTCTTGTGGAATTTGCAAGGTGATATTTGGAAGCCGATAGAGGGCGCTGGTGAAAAAGGAAATATCCTCTGATGAAGTCTGGAAAGAAGCTTTCAGAGAAACTGCTTAGTGTTCTGTTAATTCATCTCACAGATTTACAGCTTTCCCCTCAAGAAGCCGCTCGTTAAGCCTGTTTTGTGGAATTCGCAAAGGGATATTTGGAAGCCCTTAGAGGGCTATGGTGAAAAAGAAAATATCCACCGGGAAAAACTGCAAAGAGGCTTTCTGAGACACTGCTTTGTGATGTGTGATTTGCACTCTCAGAGTTACATCTGTATTTCGTGGATCATTTTGCTAGCCTTTTTTCTGTGGAATCTGGGAACCCATATTTCGGATCCCTTGGAAGACCATAGGGCCAAAGGAAATATCCTCCGATAACAAAGAGAAAGAAGCTTTCTGCGAAACTTCTTTGTGTTCTGTGAAATCATCTCACAGAGTTACAGCTTTCCCCTCAAGAAGGCTTTCGCTGAGACAGTTCTTGTGGAATTTGCAAAGTCATATTTGGAAGCCCTTAGAGGGCGCTGGTGAAAAAGAAAATATCCTCGGAGCAAAACTGGAAAGAAGCTTTCCGAGAAACTGCTTAGTGTTCGGTTAATTCATCTCACAGAGTTACAGCCTTCCCCTCAAGAAGCCGCTCGCTAAGCCTGTTCTTGTGGAATTCGCAAAGTGATATTTGGAAGCCCATAGAGGGCTGTTGTGAAAAAGAAAATATCCTCAGAGAAAAACTGGAAAGAAGATTTCTGAGAATCTGCTTTGTGATGTGTGACTTCCACTCACAGAGTTACATCTGTATTTCGTGGATTTCTTTGCAAGCCTTATTTCTGTGGAATCTGAGAACAGGTATTTCGGATCCCTTTGAAGACTATAGGGCCAAAGGAAATATCCTGCGTTAACAAAGAGAAAGAAGCTTTTTGAGAAACTTCTTTGTGTTCTCTTAAATCATCTCACAGAGTTACAGCTTTCTCCTCAAGAAGCCTTTCGCTAAGACAGTTCTTGTGCAATTTGCAAAGTGATATTTGGATGCCCATAGAGAGCGCTGGTGAAAAAGGAAATATCCTCCGATGAAATCTTGAAAGAAGCTTTCTGAGAAACTGCTTAGAGTTCTGTTAATTCATCTCACAGAGTTATAGCTTTCTCCTCAAGAAACCTCTTCTTGTGGAATTCGCAAAGGGATATTTGGAAGCCCATAGAGGGCTACGGTGAAAAAGTAAATATCCTCAGAGAAAAACTGGAAAGAAGCTTTCTGAGAAACTGCTTGCTGATGTGTGACTTCCACTCACAGAGTTACATCTGTATTTTGTGGATCTCTTTGCTAGCCTTATTTCTGTGGAATCTGAGAACAGATATTTCGGATGCTTTGAGGACTATAGGGACAAAGGGAATACCCTCCGATAACAAAGAGAAAGAAGCTTTCTGAGCTTTCCCCTCAAGAATCCGCTCGCTAAGCCTGTTCTAGTGGCATTTGCAAATTGATATTTGGAAGCCCACAGAGGGCTATTTTGAAAAAGAAAATATCCTCAGAGAAAAACTGGAAAGAAGCTTTCTGAGAAACTGCTTTGTGATGTGTGACTTCCACTCACAGAGTTACATCTGTATTTCGTGGATCTCTTTGCCAACCTTATTTCTGTGGAATCTGGGAACAGATATTTCGGATCCCTTTGAAGACTATAGGGCCAAAGGAAATATCCTCCGATAACAAAGAGAAGGAAGCTTTCTGAGAACCTTCTTTGTGTTCTGTGAAATCGTCTAACAGAGATACATCTTTCCCCTCAAGACGCCTTTCCTAAGACAGTTGTTGTGGAATTTGCAAAGTGATATTTGGGAGCCCATAGAGGGCGCTGGTGAAAAAGGAAATATCCTCCGATGGAATCTGGAAAAAGCTTTCTGAGAAACTGCTTAGTGTTCTGTTAATTCATCTCCCAGAGTTACAGCTTTCCCCTCAAGAAGCCGCTCGGTAAGCATGACTTTTGGAATTCGCAAAGTGATATTTGGAAGCCTATAGAGTGCTATGGTGAAAAAGAAAATATCCTCAGAGAAAATCTCCAAAGAATCTTTCTGAGAAACTGCTTTGTGATGTATGACTTCCACTCATAGAGTTTCATCTTCATTTCGTGGATCTCTTTGCTTGCCTTATTTCTGTGGAATCTGAGAACAGATATTTCGGATCCCTTGAAGACTCTCGGGCCAAAGGAAATATCCTCCAATAACAAAAAGAAAGAAGCTCCCTGAGAAACTTCTTTGTGTTCTGTGAAATCATCTCACAGAGTTACAGCTTTCCCCTCAAGAAGCCTTTCGCTAAGACAGTTCTTGTGGATTTTGCAAAGTGATATTGGAAGCCCATAGAGGGCTATGGTGAAAAAGAAAATATCCTCAGAAAAAATCTGGAAAGAAGCTTTCTGAGAAACTGCTTTCTGGTGTGTGACTTCCACTCAGAGAGTTACATCTGCATTTCGTGGATCCCTTTGCTTGCCTTATTTCTGTGGAATATAAGAACAGATATTTCGGATCCCTTGAAGACTCTAGGGCCAAAGGAAATATCCTTCGATAACAAAGAGAAAGAAGCTTTCTGAGAAACTTCTTTTCGTTCTGTGAAATCCTGTCACAGAGTTACAGCTTTCCCCTCAAGAAGCCTTTCGCTAAGGCAGTTCTTGTGCAATTTGAAAAGTAATATTGGAAGCCCTTAGAGGTCTATGATGAAAAAGGAAATATCCTCCGATGAAATGTGGAAAGAAGCTTTGTGAGAAACTGCTTAGTGTTCTGTTAATTCATCTCACAGAGTTATAGCTTTCCCCTCAAGAAGCTGCTCGCTAAGCCTGTTCTTGTGAAATTCGCAAAGTGAAGTTTGGAAGCCCATAGAGGGCTACGGTGAAAAAGAAAATATCCTCAGAGAAAGACTGGAATGAAGCTTTCAGAGAAACTGCGTTGTGATCTGTGACTTCCACTCACAGAGTTACATCTGCATTTCGTGGATCTCTTTGCTGGCCTTATTTCTGTGGAATCTGAGAACAGATATTTCGGATCCCTTTGAAGACTACAGGGCCAAAGGAAATATCCTCCGATAATAAAGAGAAAGAAGCTTTCTGCGAAACTTCTTTGTGTTCTGTGAAATCATCTCACTGAGTTACAGCTTTCCCCTCAAGAAGCCTTTCACTAATACAGTTCTTGTGGAATATCCAAAGTGATATTTGGAAGCCCATAGAGGGCACTGGTGAAAAAGGAAATCATCCTCAGTTGAAATCTGGAAAGGAGCTTTCTGAGAAACTGCTTAATGTTCTGCTAATTCATCTCACAGAGTTACGCCTTTTCCCTCAAGAAGGTTTCACTAAGGCAGTTCCTGTCAAATTTGCCAAGTGATATTTGGAAGTCCATAGAGGGGTATGTTGAAAAAGGAAATATCCTCCGATGAAATCTGGAAAGAAGCTATCTGATAAACTGCATTGTGATGTGTGACCTCCACTCACAGAGTTACATCTGTATTTCGTGGATTTCTTTGCTACCCTTATTTCTGTGGAATCTTACACCAGATATTTCTGATCCCTTTGAGGATTATAGGGCCAAAAGAAATATCCTCCGATAAAAAAGAGAAAGAAGCTTTCTGAGAAACTTCTTTGTGTTCTGTGAAATCATCTCACAGAGTTACAGCTTTCCCCTAAAGAAGCCTTTCGCTAAGACAGTTCTTGTGGAATTTGCAATGTGATATTTAGAACCCCTAGAGTGCTATGGTGAAAAAGGAAATTTCCTCTGATGAAA
>NW_020260574.1:0-4030 GCF_003255815.1 Theropithecus gelada
TGCCAGGTTCAAGTGATTCTCCTGCCTCAGCCTCCTGAGTAGCTGGGACTACAGGCACGTGCCACTATGCCCAGCTAATTTTGTATTTTTAGTAGAGACAGGGTTTCACCATGTTGGCCAAGCTGGTCTCAAACTCCTGACCTCGTGATCCACCCACCTTGGCCTCCCAAAGTGCTGGGATTACAGGCGTGAGCCACCGTGCTCAGCCCAGAACGTTATTTTTTAACTCATCATTCTTCGAGTTTTTGTTGTTGTTGTTTTGAGATGGAGTCTCGCTCTGTCACCCAAGCTGGAGTGCAGTGCGATCTCAGCTCACTGCAGCCTCTGCCTCCCAGGTTCAAGTGATTCTTCTGCCTCAGCCTCCTAAGTAGCTGGGTCTACAGGTGCGCACTACCACACCCAGCTAATTTTTTGTGTGTATTTTTAGTAGAGATGGGGTTTCACCACGTTGACCAGGCTGGTCTCTAACTCCTGACGGCTTCCCAAAGTGCTGGGATTATAGGAGTGAGCCACCGCGCTTGACCATTCTTCCAATTTTTGAATTTGAGTTACTAGAACCTAGTTTATATTGTTAATATTCCCCTCTTTTTGACTTGCTTGTTGTTCTGCCCCTACCTTAGCTTCCCATATGGTCTCCATCTCCCCTGTAAGTGCTTAGAAAGTTGCAGCTTCCTCCCTTGGATGATTCCAAAGAGCAGTTCTCTCTCCCTAACCAGTTAGTTAGTGACATAACCCCATCAGTGTTGGAAGCTACTGTATTGAACTCAAGACATTAGATAGAAATGGGTAAATTTTCCTATTGGGGCTCTTCAAAGATTAGGACAGTGTAGTTGCTCTCCCAAAACCTCATTAGAAAGTATGAATCAGTGGTTCAAGTGTTGTGTTGGTGCCATTTATAGGTACCTTTGCTACAGGTAATTAATTAAACTGGACATTTATTTATTTAAAAAGGAGAAACCTCATTGGAAGGACCCAGCCATGCCTAAAAAATAAGTATGATAGAGCAGCTTACAGGGACTTTTAACACGGGACTTTGAGAGCAGAGCAAATGAATAATGTGAAGAGCTAGAACATTGCGTTTTGGGTCAGAATGTTAATATATCATCCTGATAGAATGTCTATGAATTTCATAGGTTATATAGGGCAGGGCTGGGCTATGGCCACTCATTTTGGAGCTTTTACTTAATACTACTGTACATCTCATCCCAACAGTTGTCTTTTCTCTATCTAGAAGGAGAGCAGCTTAATATGTTGGTGGGGAAGAGTGATGCTATGACTTTCGGTTATGAATTGAACATTTTTCTAGTATTTTACAGTTACTTTTAATACCACTTTTAGGGAAATTGATATGTTCTGTAGTGAGAATGTAGTCAACATCATGGAGACTCAAACCTGCTGCTTTACCTTACTCTTTGTTTATTTTCCTAGGTTACCAAAGTGACCCAGGTAGATGGAAACAGCCCTGTCAGGTTTTCCACAGAGACCACTTTCCTAGTGGATAAGTATGAAATCCTGTAATACCAAGAAGAGGGAGCTGAAAAGGAAAATTTTCAGATTAATAAAGAAGACGCCAACGATGGCTGACGAGTTTTTCCCAAATTTACAAGCCATTGGAGACCCCTTTTTTCTGATACAATGCACGATTCTCTGCGCGCAAGGACCCTCGACTCACCCCCATGTTTCAGTGTCACGGAGACATTCTTTGATAAAGAAATGGCACAAACATAAAGGGAAAGGCTGCTAATTTTCTTTGGCAGATTTTATTGGCCAGCAGGAAAGCAAACTCTCCAGAGAATGCCCCCAGTTAAATACCTCCTCTTCCTTTACCTAAGTTGCTCCTTTATTTTTATTTTATTATTATTTTTGGGGTTTTTTTTTTTGAGATGGAGTCTCGCTCTGTCACCCAGGCTGGAATGAAATGGCATGATCTTGGCTCACTGCAGCCTCTGACTCCTGGGTTCAAGCAGGTCTCCTGCCTCAGCCTCCCGAGTAGCTGGGACTATAGGTGCACACCACCACCCCTGGCTAATTTTTTGTATTTTAGTAGAGATGGGGTTTCACCATGTTGCCCAGGCTGGTGGTGAACTCCTGAGCTCAGGAAATCCACCCACCTCGGCAATCCCAAAGTGCTGGGATTACAGGCATGAGCCACTGCACCTGGCTGCTCCTTTATTTTAATCCCTAAATATATAATCCCTAAATATAGTTATATTTCATACTTTGTTTTTAAAAAGTTTTCTCTGTAGAAGATTTTAATCTTTCATACCCTTTACCTTTAGGTTTTTCTTTCTATACATTCAGTCAGGCACTGGGATCATCTGTTTACAGGCATTGTATTTATTTGGCACTCCTGCAACAAGTATATCTAACCCATTCTTGATTTTTGGACTATTCAGGTGAACTGTTTGAGGGGTGTGGGGTCTAGAAGTTAAAAGATAAGGATGTCTTCTGTCCTTTTCCCATATCCATTCATTCCTTCATCTCTTTGCCAAGTTGTTTTCCTTTCAGGGCCTGTCCTTCCAGTTTAGAACAGTACCGTGAATCCCACTTGTGTCAATATTAAAGATAGCTGAGATGTACCTTTCAAATGGCACAGTCCTTCAAGATGTCTAAAAGAATGGTTATGTCTGTCCAGTTAGAGATTTCACATCCACATGTAATCATGTCTGCTGCTGTTGCTACCCAAATTTCCAGTTCTCCACATTTTGGGTACTTAAGCTAAAACGTAATAGCCTCAGTCTTTGTAATCCATTCACATTCCTCAATTTCACCACCTCCCACTTCTAGACTGCACTCTCTGTCATCAGTCCTCTCCTTTCGAACAGAAACAGGGTTATGATTTTGAAGGCTGTGGGTTCAGGGAGTCTTTGTGCCAATCCTGTTGGCCCTAAACTGTCAAGGAGGCTTCATTTCACCATTCGATTTTTTGCATTTTAGGAGGCAACTGATTGTTTTGGTATGTACAAATTACTCATGTATACCCCATTTCCTTCCAGTCAGCCCAACATTTTCCACCAGTCTATCTGTCCCCATCTCTGAAATCCATCCTTCTCTTCCCTCTAAACCTTTTGAGTATCATCATGTACTGGTGGTTTCTCGGTTCCATCTCATCCATTTCGTTTTCAATGGAGACTACAGTGTCAGCCAGCTCAGCCTTGGCTTTTAACTCAGTATTCCAGTCCATAGGGTGGTGAAAAGTTGCTACAAGGCTGCAGGCACTGGCAGTGGGAAGAGGCAGATGACTAGATGGACTTCTGTGCTTTTAGCTGGTTGACAAGTACCACTCCCACTCTGAACAACATCTGGCCTTCCCTGCAAAGAGTGTACTGTACTTGAAGCAGAGCACTTGCACATAAATGGCTGTGTATGGAATTGCTTGCCAAAGAAGTTTCTAGCCTTTCCCTTTCCCCTAACTGCATCAGGGAAGAATTCTTATCTCTAGCTTGGTTTCCACATGAGGTTTTTCTGAGAAAGGGGCCTGGGACAAGAAGTCTGTCATGTAGTTAAGTAGGCAAGAAATCCTACTAATCCAGTTTTGTTTGAAAGTTGTTTGTCCATATGATTTTTTAAAAGTCAAGTTTAATTTCAAAAAACCTTTTTTTTCTGAGATTACTTTTGGGGTAATATTTAAAATGAGAGACATTTTGTAACCCTGTAAAATACATAGGGAATATAACATTCCAGTGTATACAAAGAAGGCAAATTCTTTAATCAAATAAAGAGCATTATAAAATGAGATGTTTATTGGATTCTTGACTCACTTTGGTGTCTGCTTGTTGATTCAGGATGCTGTAATGGGACCTAAGATTAAAAATTAATGACATGTGTTTTTTTTTGTTTTTTTTTTTTTGAGACGGAGTCTCGCTCTGTCGCCCAGGCTGGAGTGCAGTGGCGCGATCTTGGCTCACTGCAAGCTCCATCTCCCGGGTTCACGCCATTCTCCCGCCTCAGCCTCCGAGTAGCTGGGACTACAGGCGCCCGCCACCACGCCCGGCTAGTTTTTTGTATTTTTAGTAGAGCCGGGGTTTCA
>NW_020260575.1:0-9548 GCF_003255815.1 Theropithecus gelada
CAAAAAAAAAAAAAAAAAAAAAAAAAAAAAAAAGAATATTTCCATCGTCACAGGCAGTTTTATTAGACAAGGCCACACTGAGGTCTCCCCACCCCCAACCAGTGGAGGGTGGCCCTTTGGCTGGGGGGTGGGGACAGGATGGTCTGGGTAGGGGGAGATCAGGGACTTCAGGGTTGAAAGGAGGGGTAATTTGCCCACAGCGGAGTCCTGGGCCTGTGTGGGGATTAAGCCTGAGCTTGTGATTAGAGAATGGCCTGGGAGGCAGCTGATGGGGGCTTGGCTGTCCGGGCCCAGCAGGAATGTTTGAGCTCAGCAGAGAGCGTGAACAAAGGGTGGAGACAGAGCCAGGCAGGCAGGTGGAGGATGAGCTCACGGAGACACAGGGCAGCTCCGCTCTAAAGCAGAAATGACAAAACATGACACCTAATAGCAGGCAGCTTCGTTTTTTCACTCGCTACACCCTCGGCTTCCCTGTGAGGCCCACAGGCCTCCCCGAATTCCTCCCAGACTAGGGCAGTTTTGAAATTTACCACCACTTCCCCCACTGATGGGCACTTAGGTTATTTCATTTGTAAAAAATGTGGTTATCTGTTTGCTCCTCTGTCCCTCCTCCCTTCCACGATAGGGGGCCCCCAGGATGTGGGGGCTATATCATGTTTGCTACTATATCCCCAGAGCCAGTACACAGTAGGTGCTCAATAAATGGATGAGTGACTTGTGGGAGGTACTGTGGGGGCAAGAGGTCGAGATCTTCCACTGGGGTCGGGGAGGAGCCTGGCTCCTGGGAAATGTCAGCGATGCAGATAACATGATGAGGGAACCTGGCGCCCTGCAAGCCAGGACCTCCCATTCCTCACTGGGTCCTCAACCACCCTCAGACTGGAGTCTGGCTGCTTTCCTCATAGTGTCCCTGGGCCCCTACCTGATGGTGGCTCTGTGCCAACTGCAGACTTTGTGTCCTGGGGCACACAGAAGAGGCACCATGATCCACCCAAATGGGCCTCAAACTTACATTGTTTGTCCATTCCCACTCCTGCCTCCCACAGCAAGCTCCCTGGGGGCAGGAACCTGAGTCTATTGTAATTGATCTTGAATCCTAAGTGCCTAGAACAGGACTTGTCACGTAGTAAATGCTCAATAAATATTTGACAAATGAAGGGATGGATGGATGGATGGATGGATGGATGGATGGATGGACAGATGGATGGATGGATGGAGGAAGGGAGGGAGGAATGGAAGGACGAAGAGATGGATGGATGGGGCTGGGCGCGGTGGCTCAAGCCTGTAATCCCAGCACTTTGGGAGGCCGAGGTTGGTGGATCACGAGGTCAGGAGATCAAGACCATCCTAGCTAACACGGTAAAACCCTATCTCTACTAAAAATACAAAAAAAATTAGCTGGGCGTGGTGGTGGGCACCTGTAGTCCCAGCTACTCGGGAGGCTGAGGCAGGAGAATGGCGTGAACCCGGGAGGCAGAGCTTGCAGTGAGCCGAGATCGTGCCATTGTACTCCAGCCTGGGCAACAGAGCAAGACTCCATCTCAAAAAAAAAAAAAGAGAGATGGATGGATGGATGGATGAATGGAGGGATGGATGGAGGAAGGGAGGGAGGGAGGAATGGAGGGATGGAGAGATGGAGGGAGGGAGGGAGGGATGGATGGATGGATGGTAGAACAAACCAATGAACCCCTTCTCTTCCATCATAGTTTTAACTTAGGATCTACTAAATCTTTCCTGGTCCTCCCCTAAGGGGACCTTCCCCGGGATCACAATAGTGCACTGGTCCTCCCACTCATTCATTTATTCATTCAACAATGACACTGAACACCCACTCTGTAGCCCAGGCTGAAGTGCAGCGGTACAATCTCGGCTCACTGCAACCTCCACCTCCTGGGTTCAAGTGATTCTCCTGCCTTAGTCTCCTGAGTAGCTGGGATTACAGGCACCTGCCACCACGCCTGGCTGATTTTTGTATTTTTAGTAGACACAGGGTTTTGCCATGTTGACCAAGCTGGTCTCAAACTCCTGACCTCAGGTGATCCACTCGCTTCATCCTCCCAAAGTGCTGGGATTACAGGCGTGAGCCACCGTGCCCAGTCTAAAATTTTTAAAAATGTGCCCTTTCTTGCATATTCATCACATCTCAATCAAGCTGGAAGAAAAAGTGCCAGCCTCCAAGCCTGGTATTTGGCACGTGGCCTGATTATAGTAAATGCCCAACAAAAGTTATTATTTGCCATGATTCCATGTCTTCCTTTATTGAGACTTTTCAAGACCCTACAGAGCAGGTGTCAGTGTCCCCATTTTGCAGATGGGGAAACAGAGGCTGAGAGAGGTGAAGACATTTGCCCAGGGTCACACAGCTACGAAATTGATCAGTTGGGATTTCACACCTCAACTCACTGGCTCTTCCCCATGCTACAGAGAAGTTAAGCCACCAACCCACGGTCATGCAGCTGGGCGCATGGCAGAGCCAAGATTCAAACCCAGGTTGGCTTCAAGCTAAATCCTAATTTGGCTTTGTGTTCTGCCCCTTGTGGCCCGATCTGTCCATCACTGAGTCATCCTGGCTTGGGAGGAAAAGGGGCCCTGACCTCCTGACCTGGGCTGTCCCCCATCACACCTGACAAAAATGCATCCCCACCAGTCTGGGCAGCGTGAGGTGAGGTGGGGCAGGGAGGAAGCAGGCTTGGGCGTTGGACAGAGGATGGGAGTTTTGGGGCTGGGTTGGGCAGCCTGTCCTGCTGGGATCCTGAGCCGGCAGAGCCTGTCCAGCCCCACCCAGCCCCTCTCTCTGCCCTGACAGTGTGACTTCCTCACTTAATGTCCACACCCCTGAGAGGCCTAGGGCCAGGCTTGACAAGTGGTGTCCAAGATGTGTAGCAGGTTGTCAGAAAGTGCCCCAGGGGCTGGGCGCAGTGACTCATGCCTATAATCCCAGCACTTTGGGTGGCAGAGGCAGGAGGATCACTTGAGCCCAGGAGTTTGAGACCAGCCTGGACAACATAGCGAGACCCTAACTCTACAAAAACGTTTTTAAAATTAGCCAGGCGTGGTGGTGCCCCTGTGGTCCTAGCAACTCAGGAGGCTGAGATGGGAGGATTGCTTGAGCCCAGGAGTTTGAGGCTACAGTGAGCTGTGATCATGCCACTGCACTTCAGCCTGGGTGACAGAGCAAGACACTGTCTCAAACAGAAAAAGAAAAAGGAATGTGGCCCAGGGTTCAAGATGAGGTGTCTGAAACCCCAAAAACCTGGATCTGCAAGATGGGCTGATGGGCTGGTCATAGTCACAGTGGACCCCAGCCTTGGGTGGGGCAGAGTCCAAGAACCCTTTGCTGAGCCCACAGCTAACCCCTCAGTGGCTGGGGAGGGGAAAAACCAGCGTGGCCGGGGGCTCAGAGCAACCACTATTTAACTACTGCTTGGGAGCTATTTCAATATTTTGATAACACACAGGGCTGTACAGGTGCATCCAGGAGACAGCCAGGAGGGCAGTTGTCAGAGCAGCGGCTCCCTGGGCTGGCAGGAGGGCGAGGCTGCCTGGCGGCAGAGGGAAGTGGCATTCTGCCAGGGGGCCTGGGCGGGTAGGGGCCTGAGGCACATTCTCAGGGGATGACTCAGGGGCAGGCAGAGCGTGACTCACCGTGGACCCTCTCCTGCTCCGGCTGCCAGGGCCTGGCCTCCCCTTTGGCCCCAGGGAGACTGTGGGGAGCTCACAGGGCCCCCAGCCCAGAGCTGAGTGTGAGTCAGCCCATGTGGGCTGGAGGGCCAGCACAATTTTCCACCCATTGAATTGTCCCGTAAGAAAAGTAAACACATGTTACAAAACAGGGGTGAAGCTGGGCCAGCCCCCTCCTGTCCCCTCAGAGTGGCGACAGGAGCAGGGCCTTCATTCCAGGGGCTGTGCACACATCCCTGCCCGCTGCTCTTCCTGATTTTACAGATGGGGAAACTGAGGTCTAGAGAGGTTAAGAGAGCCACCTGCCCAAGGTCACATGGCTGAGGTGTGAGGTGCAGCCACGTTTCAAACCCAGGTTGGCTTCAGGCGGAAGCCTGTAAGTGTCTCCTGGCTGTGGGCAGACCAGGGCTGGAGCTGCCGCTGCATCTGCCTGTAAGTGTCTCCTGGCTGTGGGCAGACCAGGGCCGGAGCTGCTGCAACATCTGTCTCTGTTCACAGCTGTGTTTCTCAGAGTGGCCCCAAACTCACCTGTCTCAGAATCCCACAGAGTAGGTGTTTGTTAAAATGCAGATTCCTGGCTGGGCACGGTGGCTCATGCCTATAATCCTAGCACTTTGGGAGGCTGAGGCTGGTGGATCATTGGAGGTCAGGAGTTTGAGACCAGCCTGGCCAACAGGGTGAAACCCCGTCTCTACTTAAAATACAAAAATTAGCCAGGTGTGGTGGTGGGTGCCTGTAATTCCAGTTACTCGGGAGGCTAAGGCAGGAGAAGTGTTTGAGCCTGGGAGGCGGAGGTTGCAGTGAGCTGATATTGCACCACTGCACTCCAGCTTAGGCAACAGAGTAAGACTCTGTTTAAAAAAAAAAAAAAAAAAAATGCAGATTCCTTGTGGCTCATGCCTGTAATCCCAGCAGTTTGGGAGGCTGAGGCAAGAGGATGGCTTCAGCTCAAACATTCAAGACCAACCTGGGTAACATAGTGAGACCTCATCTCTATCATTAATAAATAAATGCAGATTTCTGGGCCCTGCCAAGACTCACCCAACCGTATTCTCTTCCAGGGAGGGACCCTGGAATCTGCATTTGTAAATGCACCCCAAGTGGGGGTGCATACAGCCGCAGATGGGAGAATGGCTGTCCCGGAGAGGAGGACCCCAGCCTCCACCCTGGGAGAAGGCTCGGGATGCATCCCGCATGTCCCTCTGCATGTCCGTCTGTCTGTCTCGGGCTGGGGGAATGCTGCCCTTCTTGTTTCAAACTGGTTCACAGGCGAATACCCCAAACACCTCTCCAGCTGCTGGGGCAACAGTGATGACAAACAAGAAGGGTGGGTGTAAGGAACCCTTCCAAAGTTGGTGGCCTCCCATGAGCTGGCTACCTGGTCTGGCTGCAGGAACACAGGTTTCAGGGTCGCTGAGGGTGGCCTGGTTTCCGGGGAACCAATGGCCCTGAAGGTGCGAGCAGAGCAAACTCGAGGAAAGCAAACAGCCTCCCCCACCCCGGCAGGCCGGCCCTCCACCCACGGCAGCAGAGGGGATGAGTCACTTGGCAGGAGAGGGCTTCGCGGATCCAAACAAATCCCATCTGCCCAGAGGAGGATGCACGGGGTGAGAACGGATCTCCCACCCCATCCGGCCTGCCCACAAACGTGGGGCGTGCACACGTGTGTACACACGTGCACACATACACAGCCACACCAGCTCCTAGCCCAGCTCCTAGAGAATGGAGAGGGGAGGGATGGTGAAGTGCCACTCAAATTCCTCCCTAAATCTGCTAATTCTATCCGCCACTCCTGGGCCAGGCTCAGCTGAGTCAGCGGGAGACCAGCCCAGCTGCCCCGAGCCCAAGCCCAGGAATTAGAACTCTGAAGAGTGGAGGCAGGCAGGGGTCCAAGAGCTCAGGCCGGGAGCAGGCTGACCCAAGTACCAGCCCAAATGGACCCTGTGCTTCTCAGGGCCCATTTCCTTCCCTGAAAAGTAAGACAAGAGAGGCCGGGCACCGTGGCTGGCGCCTGTAATCCCAGCACTTCGGAAGGCCAAGTTGGGAGGATCACTTGAGCCCAGGAGTTCTCAACCAGCCTGGGCAACCACAAGACCTCATCTTTACAAAAAAATTTAAAAATTAGCCAGGCTTTGTGGTATGCTTCTATAGTCCCAGCTATTCAAGAGGTCAAGGTGGGAGGATCGCTTGAGTCCAGGAGGTCAAGGCTGCAGTGAACTCTGATCGCACCACTGCACAGCAGCCTAGGTGACAGAACAAGACCCTATGTCTTAAAATTAATTAAAGAAAATAAGACAAAGAAGTGGCTACCTCCCAGGTAGGGAGAACTGCCCTGCTTCACGCAGTGGGGGTGGTTGGGCACATGCCATGGTGCCTGGCACGGAGTCAGCCCTCAATAAACAAGAGGTGACATTACTATTATCAATGTCGTCACTGTTATTCAGCAGCTGAGCTACAAGCCTGTCGGCCTACAACCCTGATCTGGTTCCCTCCCACAAATCTACTCTTACCTTCCTAGGGGCTGTAGGGAAAGGAGATTTGGCAGATTGGAGAAGCCCAGAGTTTTGACACTGTTTGGAGCTTCTGTAATCACTTGTGCCCCTCAGTCCCACAAACATACAGTCTCCAGCTACAGATAGAATCCCCTCCCCTTCATTAGGGCCTCCCGAACTGCCAGGGGACATACTGAGTGTTTAGCACACAGGCTTTCACGCTGTGAAGTTGATGCTAGGCTTGTACCCACTTTCCAGATGAGGAAAACTGAGGCTCAGAGAGGCAAAATGATTTGCCCATGTTCACACAACTGAAAGGGACTGAGTCAGGGGGATTCAAACTCAGATCTGGGCCGGGCGCGGTGGCTCACGCCTGTAATCCCAGCACTTTGGGAAGTCAAGGCGGGCAGATTGCTTGAGGTCAGGAGTTAGAGACCAGCCTGGTCAACATGGCAAAACGACATCTCTACAAAACATACAAAAATTAGCTAGATGTCTACATCTCTACAAAACATACAAAAATTTCACGCACCTGTGGTCCCAGCTACTCGGGAGGCAGAGAGGCAGAGGCAGGAGAATCACTTGAATCTAGGAGGTGGAGGTTGCAGTGAGCCAAGTTCGCGCCACTGCACTCTAGCCTGGTGACAGAGCCAGACTCTGTCCATCTCAAAAAAAAAAAAAAAAAATTGGCCAGGTGCAGTGGCTCACGCCTGGAGGCCAAGGCGGTGGATCACTTGAGGTCAGGAGTTCATAACCAGCCTGACCAACATGGTGAAACCCTGTATCTACTAAAAATACAAAACTAGCTGGGCCTGGTGGCACACACCTGTAATTCCAGCTATTTGGGAGGCTGAGGTAGGAGAATTGCTGGGAGGTGGAGGTTGCAGTGAGCCGAGATTGCGCCACTGCACTCCAGCCTGAGCAACAAGAGCGAAACTCCATCTCAAAAAGAAAAGAAAATTCAGACTTCTTTCTTGTCCTCTTTGGGGAGGTTCAGCTAACAGTTTCTCATGCATCCTTCCAGAAGTTTTCTGTGCATAGACAAGCATATTACACACCACATACTCTCTCTTTCCCTCTTTATTTTGCACTTTGCATCTGGCACTCGACTCTGTGTGTAGTCTGCATATGTTCTGCACATCTGCCCCTTTTCCAGCTGCAGGGTCTTCCCAGTGTAGGCAGCCCTGGTTACCTGACCAACCCCCTCCAAATGGGCAGCAGTTTCCTTACAGAGCTTCTCCATTAGCAACAGTGTTGCCAAAAGCATCCCAGGATGCACACTTAGCACAATGTCAGCAACCCTGTTGCAGTGACCATCCTCAAGTCATGCTCAGCCTGGAGTAAGAGCCCACCTGTGGGGAAAGGTATGGGGAAGGAGAAAGGAGAGGGTGTCCAGGCAGAGGCAGAGCAGGGGACAACAGCAAGGACCGACAAGTTCCCCAGGAACCCCTCTTGGGATGTGGGGAAGGGGTCTATGTGGCGAGCCAGCTCCGTGTTGAGTTCAGGCTTCTGTGGGTCCCAGGTGACTCCCCGCACACCTGTGTTCTGAAACGCCCGCTCCTCTCTAACACCTGCTCCCAATATCAGCTGGTTGGAGGGCGCGTCCCTTCAGGGCCCTGAGATCTAGGCAAGGAAGTCACTTTTGGACGAGGGAGGGCACTGTCGCTCCTTTACCTGCCAATGAGGAATGCCCACCTGGGGGTGGCACCTGAAACTGAGCCAGGCATTGCTGAGTTAGGGAAGGATTGGGTTTGGTGGGTAGCTCTGTTCAGGGCTGTCTGCCTGAGCAGCTGGGGGGCTGCACACACTGAGGTCTCAGACCACCAGGGAAGCTAGTCCAGAGTTCAGATTCCTGGGCACCTCCCCCTTCAGACCCCCCCAATCAGGACATCAAGGGTCCCAAGGCCCCAGGATATGCCTTTTACAAACTCCCCCAGAGATTCTAAGATGCAACAATGTTAGAACCACCGCCTCTCCCAGGGTCCTTCTCCTCTGTATGTCCCCAGACCCCTTCAAAAAGTTCACAATTTGGCCGGGCGCGGTGACTGAGGCCTGCAATCCCAGCACTTTGGGAGGCCGATGCAGGTGGATTGCTTGAGCCTGTAGGAGTTCGAGACCAGCCTAGGCAACATAGTAAGAGCCCATCTCTACAAAAAAATTCTAAAATTAGCCAGGCGGCCAGGCGCAGTGACTCACGCCTGTAATCCCAGCACTTTGGGAGGCCAAGGCGGGCGGATCACCTGAGGTCAGGAGTTCAAGCCGCCTCTACTAAAAATACAAAAATTAGCTGGGTGTGGTGGCGCATGCCTGTGGTCACAGCTACTCGGGAGGCTGAGGCAGGAGAATCCCTTGAACCAGGGAGTCGGAGGTTGCAGTGAGTGGAGATCGCGCCACTGCACTCCATCCTGGTGACAGAGCTAGACTCCTTCTAAAAAAAAAAAAGAAGAAGAAGAAGAAAAAGGCCAGGCGCAGTGGCTCACACCTGTAATCCCAGCACTTTGGGAGGCTGGGGCAGGAGGATCACAAGGTCAGGAGTTCGAGACCAGCTTGACCAACATGGCAAAACTCCGTCTTTACTAAAAATACAAAAATTAGCCTCATATGGTGGCGGAAGCCTGTAGTCCCAGCTACTTGGAAGGTTGAGGCAGGAGAACTGCTTGAACCCAGGAGGTGGAGGTTGCAGTGAGCTGAGAGCATGCCATTGCACTCTAGCCTGGGTGACAAGGGCAAGACTCTGTCAATAATAATAATAATAATAATAATAATAAATTAATTAATTTTTAAAAAATTAGCCAGGCATGCTGGTGCACACCTGTAGTCCCAGGTACTTGAGAGGGAGGCTGAGAAGAGACGATGGCTTCAGTCTGGGAGGTCAAGGAAGGCTGCAGTGAGCCATGATCATGCCACTGCACTCCAGCAGGAGCAACACAGCAACAACCTATCTCAAAAAAAAAAAAAAAAAAAAAGGAAAAAAAAAGAAAAGTTAACTTTTTTTTTTTTTTTTTTTGATATGAAGTCTAACTCTGTCGCCCAGGCTGGAGTGCAGTGGCATGATCTCGGCTTACTGCAACCTCTGCTTCCTGGTTTCAAGAGATTCTCCTGCCTCAGTTTCCCAAGTAGCTGGGACTACAGGCACATGCCAGCACACCCAGCTAATTTTTTATTTTTTATTTTTTATTTTTTATTTATTTATTTTTTTTTTTGGAGACAGAGTCTCGCTGTGTCGCCCAGGCTGGAGTGCAGTGGCCGGATCTCAGCTCACTGCAAGCTCCGCCTCCCGGGTTTACGCCATTCTCCTGCCTCAGCCTCCCGAGTAGCTGGGACTACAGGCGCCCGCCACCTCGCCCGGCTAGTTTTTTGTATTTTTTAGTAGAG
>NW_020260576.1:0-4030 GCF_003255815.1 Theropithecus gelada
GTTGGCCCTGGCCCTACCCTGGCCTTCTCTTATCCTGGCCTGTCCCTACCCTGGCCTTTTCTACCCTGGCCTTTTCCACCCTGGCCTTTTCTACCCTGGCCTTTTCTACCCTGGCCTTTTCCACCCTGGCTTTACCCTGGCCTTTTCCACCCTGGCCTTTTCTACCCTGGCTTTTTCTACCCTGGCCTTACCGTTCCCTGGCCTTGTCCTGCCCTGGCCCTGTGCTGTCTTAGTCCTGCCCTGGCCCTACCCTCACCCTACCCTGGCCCTGTCCTACCCTGGCCTTGCCCTGCCATGACCTTGCCTTTGGCATGCCCTGGCTCTGGTTCTGCCCTGGCCCTGCCCTTGCCCTGGACCTTCCCTGGCCATGTTTTTTCCCTGGTCCTTCTCTGGCCTTGCCCTGGCCCCTTTTTGGTCCTGCCGTGTTTCTGGCCTGCCCTGTCCATGTCCCAGACCTGGCTCTGGTCCTGGACTTACCTGTCCCTGCCCTGCCATACCCTGACCCATTCCTTGCTCTACACTGAACCTGGCCTGCCTTGGCCATGTGCTAACCTTGCCCTTCCCTGACCCTCTGCTGGCCCTGGCCCTGCCGTGGGCCTGGCCCTGCCATGTCCCTGCCCCGGCCCTGGTTCTGCTGTGCTTTGGTCCCTGGCCTTGGTCCTGACTTGTCGCTGGCTGTGACCCTGCCCCTGGTTTTTCTTTGGCCGTGACCCTGTCCCCGTTCTGTCCTAGTCCTGGCCCTGTCCCAGTTCTGGTCCTGCCCTGGCCCAGCCCTGACTGGTCACTGCACTACCTTGGCCCTGCCCTGCCCAACGCTGCCCATGCCGGGGCCCTGCCTTAGTCATGCCCATGGCCCTGCCCTGGGTCCTGCCATTGTCCTTACCCTGCCACTGGTCTTGCCATATCCCTGACCCTGACTTGGCCCTGATCCTCATCTGGCTCTGGTCCTGCCCTGCTTCTGGCCCTGCCCTGGCACTACCTTGGCCCTGGCCCTGCCAAGGCTCCCACTTTCCCTGGCCTTTCCTTGACCTTGTGCTACCCTGGCCCTCCCATGCCATGGCCCTGCCTCTGCCTTGGCCCTGCTCTGGGCGTGGCCTTGGCATTTGGCCTGGCCCTGCCCTCCCTGCCCTGGACCTGCCCTACCACTACCTGGCCTGTCCCAGTCCTGCCCTGGCCCCCTCCTGGCCCTGTCTTGGCCCTGTGCTACCCTGTCACCCTGTCCCTGCCCTGTCCTGGCCCTGCCCTTGCACTGGCCTTTCCCTGGCCCAGTCCCTGGATTAACAAAGCTGTACAATCATCAGTCACCACTGATTCTGTGCAGAACATTTTCATCTTCCCAAAAAGAAACCTGTGAGTAGTCACTCCCTGTCCCTCTCCCCTCGCAGCCCTTGGCAACCACTATTGTAATTTTTTGTCTCTGTGGATTTACTTACTCTCAACTAGACATTTCGTATAAATGGAAACATTCACATGCCTTTTGTCTGGCATGTACCAAGATTTTTGAAGTATACTTTTTAATTTTTGTCTGATGTTTTCTAGATTTTAAAGTTTAGATTTTTTAATTTTTCTGGATTTAGTTTTTTTTGTTTTTGGGGTTTTTTTTTTTTTTTTTTTTTTTGTGGAGGGATATTTTTTTTTTTTTTTGGTGGGGGTGTTTTGGCGTTTTTTTGGCTCCCTGCAACATCTGCCTTCGAGGTTCAAGCAGTTCCCCTGCCTCGGTCTCCCTGATTTAACCTGGCTCTGCTTTGGCCTGTCCCCGCCCTAGCCCTACCATGGCCCTGTCCCTCCCCTGGCTCTGCCCTAGTCCTGTGCTCACCCTGACCCAGACCTTGGCCCTGCCCCAGCCTTATCCTAGACCTGGCCATGGCCCTGCCCCTGCCCTGGACCGGCGCTGGCACTGGCATGGACCCTGGCCCTTGCCCTGGCCCTTTGCTAGTTAAGGCCATACCCTGACCCAGCCCTGGTCCTGATGCTGTCTTGGCCCTAATTTGCCCTGGCCCTACCCTGACCCTGCTATTCTGGCCCTGGCCCTGGCCCTGTCCTGGCCCTAGCCCCATTGCTGGTCCTGCCATGGCCCTTGTCTTGACATTGCCCTTTCCTGGTCCTGGCCCTGGCACTGCCCCAGCTCTGGCTCTGGTCTGAACCCTGTCCCTGCAGTGTACCTGCATGTAATCCCTAATAGCTGGGATTGCTGGCCTGTGCCACCATGCCCGGCTAATTTTGTCTTTATAGTAGAGATGGGGTTTCTCCATGATGGTAAAGCTGGTCTTGAACTCCCACCCTCAGGTGATCCGCCTGCCTTGGCCTCCCAAAGTGCTGGGATTACAAGTGTGAGCCACCATGCCTGGCTAAAAAATGTGTTTTAAAAAGTGTATTACAAAAAAGAAAAAAAAAATGTAGCTAGATGTAGTGGCAGGCACCTGTGATCCCAGCTACTCAGGAGGCTGAGGCAGGGAGAATTGCTTGAACCCGGGAGGTGGAGGTTGCAGTGAGCTGAGATCATGCCACTGCACTCTAGACTGGGCAACAGAGCGAGACTCCATCTCAAAAAAAAAAAAAAAAAAAAAAAGCTTATCATAGGGTTAAACTTTGGAAAGGATTCTCCATAAGAATCTTAACATAAAGATTCTTGAATGACATAATGTACAAGGTCTTTGATAGCAATGCGACCCAAAGCACAAAGATGTTTTACTAGTCTTGTTGGTGTCTCAGATTGGCTCTTGGTAAGTAATCGGGACATACTGTGAAATTTTAATTCTGTATAGACAGTTCAACTTAACAGGTTCAAGTGATACAGTCCAAATAGATGACTTTCTTCTGGTCTGGCTTAACATAAACCTTGAAAAATCTGATAGAGTAAATATTTAACATATCCTCAGTTCTTAACCACACTTCTTCCCCTTTTAGACAGCATCACAGGCAGGACACCCTTCCAATAGTACACACAATATTATGTACAGTTCTCACACAAGAAAGCACATAATCTCAGTGAGAATGATGTTCTCACAAGGTCAGTGATACTCAGTGTGCACAGTTGTCCGAGTGTAGGTATGAAACCAAATCATTGGCAAGAACCCCAGTCTGATTATTAATAATAAGAATCTACTTGTGACACAGCTTTTCTTTGTTGAAACAAAATATTGTTTTGACATCATGGTTGAAACATTGGTCTTAGGCCAACACTCTCTTTTATCTGTTGTTGTTGCCAAGCCTTTGAGCGGTATTTTATGTAGGGCAAAAGGTCCCTTCCTGTCTCTTTGGTCAAAGCAAAGGAGGAGTACAGATGACTGAGAGAGTGATCACGCTGCTGTGCCCACCTATGAGCTAGCCCTTGTTCCTGGGTTGCGAGATATTTTATGGTCAGGGTGCAGTAGAAAGAGCACACAGGTAGCAGTAAAGAGAGGTTACCCTGACTGCAGCTCTGCGTCTAACTTCCTGAGTAACCTCAGGCTAGTCGCACAGTGACTGCTCCCCACATTCCTTTTTGTAAGCTCCAAGGATCGAATCAGACAGTAGCCTTTAAGTTTCTTCTGAACTTTGATACTCAACAATGCCAATGATGTTGGCAGCATGAGCTACATAGATTATGGGCCCAGTGAAAAATGAAAATACATGGCTCCTTGTTCAAAAATTAAGAATTTCAAGATGCAACAGCAGAGCATTGTAAACCAAGTGCACAACCCCTCTGAGACCAGGGCTCTCTGCAACTGCCCAGTCATAACCTTTGAAGACAGCCTGGCGTCAGCTTCCCATTACAAAGCTGATTTGTCACTCAGGGCTCAGAAGTTGGATCTTCCAGGCTGAAAGTGGGAGGAGAGCACATGCTATGCTAGTGACAGCCAGAGATAATACAAAGAGGACTTAACAAGGGCCCAGGCACAACACACATTGTTATACAGAAGAAAAGAGGGCCACCTAGGGACTCAACACAAAAATGACCCTCTGTCCACATCTCCTCTCCAGGTTTCAGTCATGGTAAGGACTGCCCAGATTTCAGAGTTAAGATCTTCTTTGAAGGCTCTGAAATCTG
>NW_020260577.1:0-4028 GCF_003255815.1 Theropithecus gelada
CACCCCCTGCAGCCCTCCCCTCCCTCCACCCCCTGCAGCCCTCCCCTCCACTCCCTGCAGCCCTCCCCTCCCTCCACCCCCTGCAGCCCTCCCCTCCCTCCACCCCCTGCAGCCCTCCCCTCCACTCCCTGCAGCCCTCCCCTCCCTCCACCCCCTGCAGCCACCGCCCGCCACTGACCTCACCTCTCACCACCCTCTCCTGGTCCCCCAACTCCAGTCACTGTGGTCCCGGGTGTCTGGGGTTCTGGGAAACCCAGGTTCTGGGGATCCCAGGCTCCTTCCTCAGTCCTGTGTCTGCCCAGTGTGGAAGCCGCCAGGAAGCTGGCTGTAAGCCAGGTTCTCTCAGACCCCAGCAGCTTGTTTTCAAGTTTAGGAACTTGGGGGGTGATGGGGAGGAACTCCTTTTACATCACCTTTCCAGTCCAAATGCAAGCCTCTAATTAAATCTAGTACTCCCCGACCCCATCCCACCCCACCACCGTGTCTGCCCGGACTCACCAGTTATCTCATCTTTGCCCTGCACGAACTTGAGCGGGGGCTCAGGGGCGCTGTGGCTCATGGGGAGCTGGCTTGGGGGCCCTGGGGCTACGGTCTGGCCTTGCACTCTCCACAGCTGGCAGGAGCAGCCAGCAGCTCAGGCTCCAGCCCCACCCCTACCCACCCCTGTCCCGCCCACTGGGGGAGCTGCCTGGGCCACCCCACCCCAAGGGCTGCCAGGAAGGGGGCCCCCAGGGGTGCACCCCATCTCTGATGCAGGGCAATGCTCCCAGTGGCCTTCCAGCTAGGGAAATGGGGCAAAGTTGGGGTGGACATCGACCCTGATGTCCAAAGCGGACGCTTGGTGAGCTGCAGGCACCAGGGAGGGGAGGGTCCCCCAGGCAGTGCCGCCTCCAGGCCAGCGCATGGGGAGTCCCACCCTCAGGCAGAAGCCAAGGTCAGGGCCAGGCGTTCCCAGGCTCCTCCTGCCTGTCTCCAGATGAGGAATTTTCGGTTTGGGGGAGTGGCGTTGTTTGCTTGTCTCCATGTGCTCTGCACTGCATGGGGGACTGTCTCCCCACCTGCAGCCCCAAGGCCAGCCATGAGGGCAGGAGGGTGCAGTGGCTGGAGCCCACCCCTCAGGGCCATGCAGGGCAGGGGCAGTGCCCAGATCGGGACAGGGGAAAGGGCAGTGGGCTTCCCCTTTGGGGCCCCTTCCTCACCCCCCAGGATTTCCCAGTCCCCCTTCCCCCTCCAGCACCCACACAGGAAGGAGAGGGCGGGGAGTTCTCAGAAATGTTCTGCAGAGGAGAAGGAAACTGAAACTTGCCCCAGCACAAACACGGAGCCCCACGCCCATCCTTCCTTGGCCCCCACCCCAGTGGCCCAGAGAAGGCAGCCAGGGCGAGGCTTTGTCCTGCCGCACAGGGGACATGCCTCCAGATGGGTGAGGGCCTCTGGACTCCGTGCCATGAATCGCTTTCGTTCGCCGGGTAGAATCCCTGCCCTTTTCCCCTTACGGTGTCTTTGGTTCGCAGCGTGGGAGCTGCGCTGGCCTGCAGCGTGCTGCCTTCCTTTCCCGCGGCCCGGCCTCTCTGCTGCTCTGGCGCCTGTGTCCCAGCCGGCACAGAGAGTGGCTCCGGGAGGCCGGGGTGTGCAGCCCGGCCGGGAGGCTGCAGACAGGAGGCTGCACTGTGCGTGTGGCGGGAGAGGGGGCACCGCCTGTGCCTGGAGGGGTCTTGTGTGGAGAGCAAGGTCTCCACTGACACTTTCTCCTTAAACCAAAAGAACATTAACTGTCCCTTGGGGAGGGCCGGGCTGCCCGTGCTCCAGCGCCTCCGGGACGCTGCAGCTGCCTGGGGCTCTTGTGTGGTGGCCTGGTGGTGTGAGCGTCACTGCTGCTCCTGGCCCCAGTTCCTCCTCAGTTTCCTGGGGTGCCTTTCACATGTGCTGGGCTCAGAGCAGTCACACCCGTCCATTGGACACACCAGCCTGGAGTCAGCACAGAGCCCTGAGTCCTGTCTCCCCGGCCGCCGCAGGGACATGCTGGTGTGGAAACCGTGAGGCAAACGTATTTGCTGACCGGCGCGCTGCAGGTGCTGCCTCGGGCAGGAAGCCTCGCCGTGGCCGCCGGGGCCGTGATGCCGTGACCCACAGAGACGGTCGTGGTAAGTCCACACCTCCAGCATGGGCCCGGGGTGGATGCTGAGCTCCAGGGAACCCAGAGCTTCTCTCCCAGCACCTGCCACCCAGACAGGACTTCCCTCAATGGCCTGCGGCAGCAGCACCCTCTGGGCAAGCATACCTGGAATGGAGCCGCTGCGGCAGGTTCTGCAAAAGGCGAAAGCAGTTGCGCTGTACTGCTCGGGGCCCCTGTGGGCACTGAAGCATTTTGTCACCACAGGCTGGACAGATGCGGAGACCGAGTGCAGCCAGGAGGCTCCAGGTAGGACTCCTGGGTCTCTGGGCAGGGGCCCCAGGGAGAGCCCTCTGGGATGGTGCTGGCCCTGAAGTGTGTTGAAGGAGGCTGCTGCCACTGTGGGCAGTGGAAAAGGAAAGGACAGAGGGCAAAGGCCTTAGGCCCCTTGGACTCCTCTGCCTGGTGAGTGGGGAGCTCCCAGGCTTGTGTCCAGCCCAGTGTGAAAAGGTAGGAAGTCAGAGGCCCCCTCTCTGAGACTGGGGGCGCCTCCAGTTCTTGGGGGAGAGGCTGTGAGTTCAGAAGGCTTTGGCCACGGTCATCCTAGGTGGAGCCTGCTTTGCGGGTCTCATCAATCAAGGCCTCACCTGCTACCTCAACGCCCTCCTGCAGTGTCTCTTTCTGACGCCTGAATTCCGACACAGGTGAGAGGCTGGGTGGCCTGAGGGCCTCTGGGCCAAGTCCCGGCAGGTCTGTGCGGACGAGGTAAGGACCCAGGCTTCCTCTGTGGCCACAGGATCCAGGAGAAGCCTTGGACCTCCGAGCCCGAGCAGGCTCTTGGCCAGATCTTCAGGGGGCTGCAGAGGCGGTGTGGACCTGTGCCAACGAGTGCCCTCACCACCTGCCTGGGTCTGCACAGTGAGTGGACATTGGGAGGCACAGGGACAGGGTACCAGGCAGAGGTGGAGCCCAGACCCTGAGATCCCACGAAGGGCTGTGTGTCCCCCTGAGGGGTCTGCACCACCCCTGACCCGGTGCCACTGGGGAGCAGCGTTCAGCGAAAGTTGGGAGAAGGTGGTTGCAAGATGGCCAGAGGCCTGCGTGGGGCGGGTTCCAGGGGAGAGTCAGGAGCAGAGAGGCTGACCCATGGGTGGGGCAGGCCCCTTTCCTGGACACCTCAGCATAGAGTCTGTGACTCACCTGCCCAAGAAGCATCCTGGGGCTTCGCACCGTTGGGAGGGGAGGAAGCGGGACCTCGGGGAGTCACCAATGTGATCCAAGCATGTGCTGGCCCAAGGAAGATGCTGCTGGGAGTGTCCAGAGAATAGGAGCCCTCTCAGTCCCCCGGGGCTGGGACACTGCGGTCCATGAGCTGATGGTGGCAGCAATCGCCAAGTGTTGGGGGTGTTGTCAGGAGACTGGGGGTAGGGCTAAGGGACACTCGCTCCATCAGCAGGAGGGACGTCCACCTTGTGCCAGGCTGGGTTTAGAGACTCTGCCAAGAAGAAATGTCCACACTCTAGAGGGTGGGTCAGAGGGAAGGGCCAGTGGCCAGGCTATAGCTGGGCCCCACCCCAGGCCCCATGGACAGCTGGGCAGTCAGCCTGTCATTCCAGGGCTGACTTAGAGGCTGGGCCTGAGGGTGCTCCACTGCCCAGCCAGGCTGTCCCTGTTGCTCTCTGAGTGCCCAGTGCCACTCCTGAAGTTGGCTCAGGGCCTATTTGCTGAAGGAATGAGTGAATCAGTGAATGGACAAAGGAGTGAACAAATGCTGGAGCTTGACCTGGGGTCCCCTGGTCAGGAGGGAAGGGTCAGAGCAGGAGGGAAGGGCCAGAGCAGGAGGGGAGGGTCAGAGCAGGAGGGGAGGGCCAGAGAAGGAGGGGAGGGTCAGAGCAGGAGGGGAGGGCCAGAGAAG